>NC_135811.1:94398970-94698970 GCF_964213995.1 Mustelus asterias
TGCGGAATTTTTTTATTCATTCGTGGGACATGGGCGTCGCTGGCCGGCCAGCATTTATTATCCATTCTTGTTGTTTGAGGGCAGTTGAGAGTCAACCACATTGCTGCGGCTCTGGAGTTAAATGTAGGCCAGACCAGGTAAGGACGGCAGATTTCCTTCCCTAAAGGACATTAGTGAAGCAGATGGGGTTTTCCGACAATTGACAATGGTTTCCTGGTCATCAATAGACTCTTAATTCCAGATATTTTTTATTGAATTCAAATTCCACAATCTGCCATCACAGGTTTCGAATCTGAGTCCCCAGAACATTAGTGATGCACTATCAATCAAGCAAAGACTAGTTTGTATGCAAGAACAAATAGGCTTTTATTCGCAAAAGACTTGGAGCACACCCATGCCGATGAACTGGTCCAGACTGAGGCAGGGGGGTTGGGAGCAGTCACCTTTATACCTGGACCAGGGGGGGAGGAGTCTCAGGCAGGGCCGGCAGGGGCATGCCCAGGCATGTCACACACACACAGGCAATAAGCTAACAGTGGTTTACCACAATTAGCTAAATTTCTGGATTAATAGTCTCGCGGTAATACCACTCGGCCATCACCTCCCCCGTCTGAAATGAAAACAGAAAATGTGGGATAGACTCATCAGGCCTGGTAGCATCTGGGGAGAGAGAAACACAGTTAGCGTTTCGAGCCTATTTGAACTGCAGAAGAGGCCGTACAGACTCAAAACCTTAATCCTATTTCTCTCTCCACAGATGCTGCCAGACCTGCTGAGTTTATCCAGCATTTTCTGTGTCTGTCAAAGAAACTGAAAGCTGAAGTGATGGGATGATGAGGTGGAAAGATGGATGGGCGAGAGGAGCATGGCTTTAAGCCACAGCGTGCAGATGAATCAGTGAATGTCCTCATTCTTCCTGACCTGACTGGATCATTAATGCACCTCCTGCACTGCGTCCCAGACAGGCAGCCAGGCACAATGATGCTGCTCAGCCACTTCCAACCATTGCCTTCCTGGTGCAGGCAGCAAGTCCCATCCTGAGGAAGCACTTGCCCAATCCAGAGAAGCATCATCAAATCCAGACTCTGCCTTTGCTCTTTGTGCATCCATCCCACAGCCTCCCCCACTCCTCCAAATTCCATTTCTGTCTTGCTCTGTCACAAAAGTTGTGGCGTGCGTCTTGCCCGCTGGGTAGTCGACAGACACTAAATTATAAAGTCAAAACCTACTGGGGGGGGGGGGCATTTTCCACAGCAGGGGTGGAAAATCCCGCAGGAATCCCAAAACAGCTTTAATGTCAGTGGGATTTCCCCGATTGGTTGTCCCTGCTCCCTGCAAATGATGTAATGGGAATCCTGACTTTGAAAATCAGGATTCCTATTTGCACAGATGTAAATGTCATTATCAGGCCTTTATATCTGATAGACCGCCGCCCCCCTCCCCCCCCCCCCCCCCCCCCCCCCCGCGCCCCACCACTGGATTGTCCATTCACGTTGGCCTGTTCATCAGGGCAAATCCCTCACCATGTGCATCTGGCAGGCACAGCCCGCTGGAGTTGCACAGGTCAGTACAGCCCCTGGGGTACATGGGTCATGTACGGACAGTACCCTGGCATTGCCCCCAGAACTTGCCCCGGTCGTTGCCCAGATACTGACCTTGGCATTGCCCTCCAAAGCTGCCTGGACACTGCCCCTGGCACTGCCACTGCCACTGCATCCTCGCACTGCCACTGAGCCAGGACATCGCCAAGGAGCAGTGCTCGGGTAGTGATGGGGGGGTGTGGGGGAGGGGGAGGCATGTTCTGTGGAGGAGGGTGGTGTTGTGTGGGGGGAAATTTCATGATGGGGTGGGGGAATTCTGTGGTGAGAGGAGGGGGAGTTCCATGGTGCGGGGGGAGTTCTGTGCTGTTGGGGGGCGTGAGGGAGTTCCATGGTGGTGTGGGAGGGGGGGGGGGGCGAGTTCTGTGTTGTGGTGGGGAGTTCCCTGGTGGGGTTGGGGGGAGTTCTGTGGTGAAGGGGGAAGTTCCATGTGGAGGTGGGGGGAGTTCTGTGGCATGGGGGGCAGTGTTCCATGGTGGGATGTGGGGAGGAGGGGAGTTCTGTGGTGTGGGGGGCAGTGTTCCATGGTGGGATGTTGGGGGGGTGAGGGGGGGAGTTCTGTGGTGAAGGGGGGAGTTCCATGTGGGGGAGGGGGGAGTTCTGTGGCATGGGGGGGCAGTGTTCCATGGTGGGATGTGGGGAGGAGGGGAGTTCTGTGGTGTGGGGGGGCAGTGTTCCATGGTGGGATGTTGGGGGTGGGGGGGGGGGGGGGGGGGGGAGTTCTGTGGTGAAGGGGGGAGTTCCGTGTGGGGGAGGGGGGAGTTCTGTGGCATGGGGGGCAGTGTTCCATGGTGGGATGTGGGGAGGAGGGGAGTTCTGTGGTGTGGGGGAGAGTTCCATGGTAGGGTTGGGGGGAGTTCTGTGGTGAGGGGTGGGGGGGGAAGTTCTGTAATGTGGGCATTTGGTGGTGGGGGTGGTCTCTATTTTTATTTTTAAAGTTGCTGATCTCACCAGCGTAATGCTGTGGGACCCACCCCTTGCCCTTTCTTTCTCTCTGAGCTCACAATACAGCAATGCAATTTGGTTTGGCGACTTCCTCGCCGTTTTTCCCCCACGATGTGCCACGCCGCCATTTTTCTTGCAGAAAATAATGTCCCTCCTTTCAATTGGAGGAAATGGGAGGATCCACGTTCGTCGTGCAGGAATCTCCCTCCTGGGGACTCACTTCCACATTAACATTCAAGCCCCAGTTCCCGATGTCAAAATGAAACAAGAGAAAAAGCTGTCGCTTTAATTGCTAATCTGCAAGGGGTTTAAAGAGAAATGGGGCATTTTTTGCACACCAGGGGTCAGATTTAGTTCCATTTCTGCAGTATTTTGGCACGCTATAATCCAATCTTATTTCTAAAAACCCTGGGTGGCCCAGTGTGTCAGAACAGCCTCTTCACCTTGGGGGGTTCCTGGGTTCAATACTAACCCAGACAGATGGGTGGATAATGGTTTCTCCTCTCTCACTCTTGGCTGTTATGGATCACCAGTGCAATGCAATTTAGCCACTTTCGAGCCAGTTGCTACAGCACAAAGCCGCCTGTGCATTTGGTACTAATTAACAGTAATTCAGTAATGCTCCAACGAAAGGGAGGGATTGAAGAATCAATAACGCAGAGGCGCCCAAGTGATGATGCAGCTGAGCCACTTTTGCTGGGCTAATTCAGAGCAAGTCCTGCATTGCAGCTGGTCTAATGCAGACCTAACTCAAGAGTGCTAAATGTTACGTGGGCATACAGTCGAAACATTTTACATTCCTCACTGCTTTTATCATTCATCACTTTGGGAGCGTGTAACAAGAGTTACTTCAACATAAATTGAGAGTCTGTTCAGACTGTGAGAGTGGGACCATATCAACAGCAAGAGTTTTCCATTAAACCTGCGAGAAAATGGCAAATGATACAATCTCAGCAGTGAGAATGCACGCTAATAGATTCAACCCCTGTGTATCTAAATGGCAGTTTAATTACTTTATCCATTTATACTTAATAGAGTTATTCTTTATTTCTCTTTCTATCCTGTCTATGCCACAAATCACTCTGGTCTCTGGCCCCTGCCAGTGCAGCTTTGCAGGCCTGTGTGCATAGAAAAGCCAGGAGAGCCCGAGGCCATTCAATGAAAATGAGTAAAACGTCAATTTAAAACTGGCGTCAGGGCAGCATCTTGCCTCTTCTGACAAATGTTTGGAACAATCTTCTGGGCAGGGGGGTAAATACAAAACCATTAGGGATATTAAAAGTGCAGTTGAATGCAATGTGATGAACCAAATGGCTTTTTCGTTGCCCCTCCCTCTTCTCCTGCCCCCCTTCGGAACGTTCGCACATCCTTGAGATGCCACTAGGAGCAATGTAAAATCAAACGCTGAATCTTCCCCTTAACAGCTGGAGGAGCCACTTGGCAGTAGGTGTCATATCATCAGAGGGGAGGAAATGAAATTTTTTCATTGAAATACAATCCCTCCAGTGCAGAAGGAAGCCATTTGGCCCATCGAGTCTGCGCCGGCCGATCATCTTACCCAGGCCCACTCCCCTGCCCTAACCCAGTAACCCCACATATTTACCCCACTAATCCCCCTAACCTATACATCTTGGGACGCTAAGGGACAATTTAGCATGGCCAATCCACCTGACCTGCACATCTTTGGACTTACTAATGAAACCCCTGTTCTCTGAATTTTGGGAGGCATTAATGAACCTTAAAATCTGTGAGCCACTGTTGCTTTCCTTTCTAAGAAGAGTTATGTTTACAATTGGAGAACAGGACGAGCAATAAATAGTCAAATAATTGTTTGAAGCTATCACTACTACCAACATCCTATCCCCCTTTCACAATTTAAAGTAGTTCCAGGTCTACCTCTTCCATACTATCTTGTCCATGTCACATCTCAGGTGATTTGTTTTAAGGCTGAAAATCTAATCTTTCTGTAGTCTTTCCTCACAACTCAGGCCCCCAGTGCTCTTTCTGTTCCCTGCAGTGCCTCCAAAGCTTGAATGCTTCCTTCATGACCAAAGTTAACCCTAGTGTTCATGGTGCCATCTGACTCATATTCCATTTTCTTTTTTATTGGTTTAAGCTTAGAACATTTTATTGGAATTAAAACAGAAAATGTTGGAAATATCCAGGGGAGAGAGGGAAACAGATTTAAGATTTCAGGCCATTCATCGGAGCTGATAACCTGCACAACAATGGCCACGTAAACAACATGGATCCAGAAAGGGCAGATTCTGCTTCACTGCTTTCAAGAAGTGACAGCTCATGAAGTGCTGCACCTACGTTCTATGTGAAAGGCATTTTGTTAAGCCAGAAGCTGAGGAAACTCAGCGGCACGGTGGCACAGTGGTTCGCACAGCAGCCTCAGAGATCCAGGGATCCAGGGATCCAGATTCGATTCCGGCTATGGGTCACTGTCTGTGTGGAGTGTGCACGTTCTCCCCCTATCTACATGGGTTTCCTCCGGGTGCTCTGGTTTCCTCCCACACTCCAAAGATGTGCAGGTTAGCAGGGTTGGTCATGCTAAATTGCCTCTTAGTGTCCAAAGATGTGTAGGTTAGATGGATTAGCCATGGTAAATGAGTGTGGGGAGAATGCTTGTCTAAGATACTATGTCAGAGAGTCAATGCAGACTCGATGGGCTGAATGGTCTCTTCTTCACTGATCGGATTCTATGATTCTATGAAATCTTAGGTACAAATAAGGAATTGTCTGATGGATAGTAAACAACAGTTCACAACATGGGAGATGGTGGCATAGTGGTATTGTCACTGGACTAGTAATCCAGAGTCGGTTTGCTCAGTTGGCTGGACAGCTGGTTTGTGATGCAGAGGGATGCCAACAACGTGGGTTCAATTCCTAGACCAGCTGAGTCTATTCATGATGGGCCAACCTTGCCCCTCGTCTGTGGTGTGGTGATCCTCAGGTTAAATCACCAACAGTCAGCTCTCCCCCTCATAGGGGAAAGCAACCTATGATCATCTGGGAACTCTACCTTTCCAAGATTCCTAACAAAATGCTGTGTGGACCCAGGTTCAAATCCCACCACAGCAGGTATTGAGAATTACAAATCTAATGATGATGATTATCAGAAAATCCCACATTCTATAGGAAAGGAAATCTGCCGCCCTTACCTGGTCTGGCCTATGTGTGACTCCAGATCCAAGCAAGGTGGTTGACTCTTGACTGCCTTCGGAAATGGCCTCTCAGTTGAAAAGCAATTTGGAATGGGCAAGAAATACTTACATCCATGAATTATAATGTATTAAGCATTAACGTGCCGATGTAAAGATTTTGGAATTCATTATTTTACAGGGAGTTGGTGTGCAGCAAATTAATGGCTATCAGTCACGTGGTTGTTCTTGTATATCAGCCAGTTTCACGATGATCGTTCATGGTTCTGCTAATGGCTCACAAATCTTCCTACATCTTTTAGCATTTTAGGATAAATACCATCGATCTCCGGGGATTGATTTATTTTTGGAACTTTTAGCTTGTCTAGGAATTCCATCTCATTTCAATCATTGTAATTCATTTTGCCTTGGTTATTTCTGTTAAGGGATGACATGTTCCTCAGGTTTTTCTTCATAAATATTAGGAGCAAGTATTAATTTACCATAATAAATGTCTTGTTGTAATGGACAATGTTTATGTGTTCCCTTTACAGCACATAATCAATATCTTTTGAAAGTGAGGAGTGTGTGTTTTCTTACCCTCAGAGTGATTGTCCCAATTTAAATAATCCCAGCAGCAAACTCTTTGTGAATTTAAAAATAAGGAAGGTAATTTATCATCACTATCACTAATCACTCGCACGAAGCAATACAAGTACAATTTATGATTGTCTCAGTTTCTTTAGTAGCAGGTCGGTACTTTCTTAGATGAGTTGATACTTTAGTGGGCGTGAGCAGAGGACTTTCAGTAAGCTGTGAAGCTGCTTTAGTCAAATATCCAGGAGTTGTGGGCAGCAAGGTAGCACAGTGGTTAGCACTGCTGCTTCACCGCACCAGGGACCTCGGTTCGATTCCCAGCTGGGGTCACTGTCTCCCCGTGTCTGCGTGGATTTCCTCCGGGTGCTCCGGTTTCCTCCCACATTCTGAAAGACGTGCTGGTTAGGTGCATTGACCCGAACATGTGCCGGACTGTGGCGCCTAGGGGAATTCCACAGTACCTTCATTGCAATGTTAATGTAAGCCTTACTTGTGACTAATAAATAAACTTTACTTTACTTTATCTCAGGTGAACTTGAAGCTTTGATTTGATTTGATTTATTATTGTCACATGTATTTGTATACAGTGAAAAGTATTGTTTCTTGCATGCTATACATTCAAAGCATACCGTTCATAGAGATGGAAAGGAGAGAGTGCAGAATGTAGTGTTACAGTCATAGCTAGGGTGTAGAGAAAGATCCACTTAATGCAAGGTAAGTCCATTCAAAAGTCTGACAGCAGCAGGGAAGAAGCTGTTCTTGAGTCGGTTGGTACGTGACCAAAGAATTTTGGTTCTTTTGCCCGATGGAAGAAGGTGGAAGAGAGTATGTCCAGGGTGCAGGTGGTCCTTAATTATGCTGGCTGCTTTTATGAGGCAGTGGGAAGTGTAGACAAGTCAATGGCTGGAAGGCTGGTTTGCATGTTGGATTGGGCTACATTCACGACCATTGGTAGTTTCTTGCGGTCTTGGGCAGAGCAGGAGCCATACCAAGCTGTGATACAACCAGAAAGAATGCTTTCTATGGTGCATCTGTAAAAATTGGAACAGATTGTGGAAATTCTTTCTCTGTGTTAGGAATCTCCCACTTTCAAGGCATTGGTGTTTATTACCTTGGCTACTTGGATGTCCTGCAACTGGATGATTGCTCTCAGTAGAATCTCTGCATCGGAGCACCTTCTTGCTAATTTTTAAAAGTAGACCACAAAATGGCTCCTCACCATGTGATTTATATAAATTCAAAGTCCTTTTCCAAGAAGGGCTGATGTATATTGATTACAACTCCTATGTTGTTGTTTGACTCTTTGAAATTCATCCAGTCTAGATTTGAACGTGAGACCATCACAATACAATGGCATGTCAATGGAAATCCATACACATTGGTCTAGCACACATTGAGTTTTCATATTTCTTTTGCCCATGGTGAAACTAAAGGATGAGCCAGCTGGAATGCTATAGTTCTTTTGTTGGTGGTCCATCCTTAAACAGAAGGATGTGTGAATTCCCTGGATGGCTGTGAATGTCTGTCATTTATTAGTTATTTGTTTGAGACTCAAGACTGTCCAGAGTGCCAAAGCCAAAATGTCACATGGTTTTCAGTGGCCATTTTAAAAGACTGTTTGGACTCAGATTTTTTAAGGCATTGGCAGAGAGTTCACAATATACCTGAACACGACTTTGTGTGCGATTTTCCGGCCATTCTCATCAGTGGGATCTCCAGATCCCACCGACGGCGAGCCTCTGCCGCAGGTTTCCTGACAGCAGAGGGTGGGAATGATGAGAAAACCCGTTGACGGCGGCAGGACTGGAAGATCCCACCGCCGACCAGTGGAGGGCTGCCTCCACCACCACAAAACTGGCAGCGGGGTCGGCGGTGGGGGATTTCCGGGGGTTGGGGGGGGGGGGAGGTGGGGGTGGAGGGATTGAGTTTCGGAGCCAGGAGATCATGCTGCAACTGTACAAAACTGTGGTGCGGCCGCACTTGGAGTATTGCGTACAGTTCTGGTCGCCGCATTATAGGAAGGATGTGGAAGTGTTGGAAAGGGTGCAGAGGAGATTTACCAGGATGTTGCCTGGTATGGTGGGAAAATCGTATGAGGAAAGGCTGAGGGGCTTGAGGTTGTTTTCGTTAGAGAGAAGAAGGGTAAGAGGTGACTTAATAGAGGCATACAAGATGATCAGAGGGTTAGATAGGGTGGATAGTGAGAGCCTTTTTCCTCGGATGGTGATGGCTAACACGAGGGGACATAGCTTTAAATTGAGGGGTGAGACATATAGGACAGATGTTAGAGGCAGGTTCTTTACTCAGAGAATAGTAAGGGCGTGGAATGCCCTGCCTGCAGCAGTAGTGGACTCGTCAACATTAAGAGCATTCAAATGATTATTGGATAAACATATGGATGATATTGGAATAGTGTAGATTGGAGGGGCTTTAGATTGGTTTCACTGGTCAGCGCAACATCGAGGGCCGAAGGGCCTGTACTGTGCTGTAATGTTCTATGTTCTATCCTTTGTCTTCATCCTTGGTTCAGTCCTGGTCGAAATTTCTGTTCTTTTCACTTTCTCTCTGACTGTCCTCTTAAAAGCTAAATATTGAAAGAATTTCCTTACCACGGATGTTTTTGCCTTTGCGGCAATGCTTCTGTCTCACTCTCTTTGCCCTTCTGATCTCCATTTTAATGTGACTCTGTGCGTCACTGTATTCATTCACACTGAAGTGCCTTGCCCTTTCTCCCTGAAGGATTCGTAAAAGTTGCTTCCCCTCTTTTATTTCATTTTGGAGCGGTTTATTAATTCTCTCGAGGTCAGCTTTTATTTTTTTCAGAACGGACACAGGCACTCAGCAGCACTGCGGACAACCATTTTGTGAGAAATTAGCAGCGTTCCCTCAGCCAGGCCATCAGGATGTTTTGTGTGGGTGATGAAAAAGCAATCACTCTGGTGTATTAAGGAATACTCTTCTGAAGCCAGGATCAGAGCAGATTCTACTGGAGCTTTTCACTTTTAACTTCACTTCCTGCCTGTGCGAGCTGTACCCAGGTGTTTGATGCTTGCAGTAAGTACTCAAAGAAAATTGTTCCATTACCCAGCACTGACATCTCTCACCTTAATGAACAGCAAGAGCCATGAACCTGTTTTCTTTTTTAAGCAATGCATGTAGTGATAAAGTATTGCCTTGTCTGCAAAGAACTTGCAGAGTACAAATGGCCCTTTTTAACTGTTTTTACACTTTTTCTACTCTTAAAATGATTTCTCCATTGACAAGAGTGATGGAGGGTCTGGCTGCTTTCTCTGTGAGACATTATTTGGAGGCACCCCTTAGCCCACACAAATCTGGCCTCTAATTTCCTCTGCCCAAATTTATGAAATGGTTTCACTGAGTGTCCAAGCAATGGGCTGTCTGGGAACAGAAATTCACTGTGCAGGAAATCATGGTAGCAATGGTCCGACACTTGAAAGCACCATGGGTGATCTCACTGGGATAATAAATGCAGCTCAGAACTGGATTCTTCTTCACTTACTTTCCCTGCACTCTTCTTTTAGAATCATAGAATCTACAATGCAGGAGGAGGCCATTTGGCCCATCGAGCCTGCACCGACCACAATCCCACCCAGGTCCTATCCCCGTAACCCCACATATTTACCCTCCTAATCCCCCTGACCCTAAGGGACAATTTAGCGTGGCCAATCAACCTAACCTGCACATCTTGCGGATTGTGGGAGGAAACCGGAGCACCCGGAGGAAACCCACGCAGACACGGGGAGAATGTGCAAACTCTACACAGACAGTGACCCAAGGCCGGAATTGAACCCGGGTCCTTGGAGGTGTGTGTGTGCGCGTGTGTGCGTGTGTGCGTGTGTGCATGCGCGTGCCTGCGTGCGCCTGCAGGCTTTTCGGCCCACACTGTCAATGAAGCTGCAGACTTCGGCAAACAAGAGGCAAGACGGACTGTCAATCCTTCACTCTTTGGGGACAAGCTCACAGAAACACAGCAGGGGACCAATAATACGGTAGGCTGTGGTTACCAGCCAAGAAAAGGGTGTAGGCCTCAACGTTGCAGCTCAACGGGGCACAACCTGACAACTGTAATCTGCACCATACATTTCCTTATTCTGTTTATGTGGGTGGAACAGAAAAAGGAAATATTGAAGAAATGTTACTCCCCATAATCATGGAATTGCTCCAGCTCTAATTGGCAGGAAGAGGGGAGGCGCTGGCCTAGTGGTATTATCGCTAGATTATTAATCCAACAACTCAGCTCATGTTCTGGGGACCCGGGTTCGAATCCTGCCACAGCAGTTGGTGGAATTTGAATTCAATTTAAAATATCTGGAATTAAGAATCTACTGATGACTGTGAAACCATTGCCGATTTGTCGGAAAAACCCATCTGGCTCACTAATGTCCTTTTAGGGAAGGAAATCTGCTGTCCTTACCTGGACAGGCCTACATGTGACTCCAGAGCCACAGTAATGTGGTTGACTCTCAACTGCTCTCAGGCTACTTGGGATGGGCAATAAATGCTGGCCACCCATGTCCTACAAATTAATTTTAAAAAAGTATCCAGGAGGAGGAAGCCTGTGGCAGGATTCTTAGTTCTCAGGATTCTTACAGCTGTGTAGATGAAAGTGAAGGCCGCAGTGTGGATGAGAAAACTAACCACGGCACCCTAGTACAGGAAGCTATTTAAACAGGGGCAACAGGACTGTAGTGGCAGTAAGAGACAGCAGAGTCAGGGGAATAGACACAATTCTCTACAGTTGAGAGTGAGAGTCCAGACAGCTGTGTTGCCAGGGTTCTGGACATTTGCTCGGGCCTGGAGAGGAACCTCAGTGAGATGGGGGAGAATCCAATTGTTGTGGTCCATGTAGGTACTAATGACATAGATAGCACTGAGAAAGAACTCCTGCGAAGGAAGTATGAGCAGCTAGGGGCTAAATTAATGAGCAGAATCTCAAAAGTATTAATCTCTGGATCATTACCTGAACCTTAAGCAAACTGGCATAGGGTAAATAAGATTAGAGAGTTGAATCTGTTTTCACAGCTTAGAAATAGAAACATCGAAACTAGAAGCAGGAGTAGGCCATTTGGCCCTTCGAGCCTGCTCCGCCAATCATTTTGATCATGGCTGATCATCGAATTCAATATCCTGATCCCTTCTTCCCCTCCATATCCCTTGATCCCTTTAGCCCCAAGAGCTATATCTAATTTCTTCTTAAAATCAGACGACATTTTGGCCTCAGCTACTTTCTGTGGTGGTGAATTCCACACATTCACCACCCTCTGGGTGAAGAAATTTCACCTCACCTCAGTTCTAAAAGGTTTACCCCCTTATCCTTAAAGGGGAGGAACCAAAAACACTTAGAATGCCAGGGAAAGGGTATGGAGAAAATGAGTAGAACTAAATGCTGACAAGTCCTCAGCTCCTGATGGACTTCATCCTTGGGTCTTAACAGAAGTGGCTGTTGAGAAAGTAAATGCATTGATTTTAATTTTCCAAAATTCCCTAAATTCTGGAAAGGTCCCATCAGATTGGAAAATAATGAATGTAAGTGCTCTATTCAAGAAAGTAGGGAGACATAAGACAGGAACATACAGTGCAGTTAGCTTAATGTCTGTCATAGGGAGAATGCTGGAATCTATTATTAAGAATGTTATAGCAGGACACTTCAAATATCTTAATAATGAAGCGTCAGCATATTTTAATGGAAGAGAAATGTTTTTTGGCTAACTTATTAACATTCTTTGAGGAAGTAATAATCAAGCAATGTAGATAAAAGGGAACCTGTAGATGTGGTGCACTTGGCTTTCCAGAAAGCAGTTAACTAGGTGCCACACCAAAGGTCACCACAAAAAATAAGAGCTCATGAGCGAGGGGGTTATAAATTGGCATAAATAAAGGATGGGGTAGCAAACAAAGGGTAGGAATAAATGGGTCACACTTGGGTTGGCAGGATGGAATGAGTGGAGTGCCAGAGGAATCATTTCAAGAGCCTCAATCTTTACGATGTACATCAATGAGTTGGAGGGTGGACTGAATGTCTGGTTGCTCCATTTGCTGATGACACAGAGATGGGTAGGAGAGTAAGTTGTGAGGAGGACATATAAAGCCTTCAAAGGCATATAGACAGGTTAAGTGAGCAGGCAGAAAATGAGGTAGATGGAGAATAATGTAGGAAAATGTGAATTTGTCCACTTGGGCAGCAATATTTAAATGGAGAGAGATTGCAGAACTCTGCAGCACAGAGAGATAAAGCAACCAGACAAATTAAGCCAACGCTATGGTTAAGAAAGCCCACCAACGCCTCTGTTTCCTCAGGAGGCTAAGGAAATTTGGCATGTCTGCTATGACTCTCACCAACGTTCACAGATGCACCATAGAAAGCATTCTTTCTGGTTGTATCACAGCTTGGTATGGCTCCTGCTCTGTCCAAGACCGCAAGAAACTACAAAGGGTTGTGAACGAAGCCCAGTCCATCACACAAACCAGCCTCCCATCCATTGACTTAGTCTACACTTCCCGCTGCTTTGAAAAAGCAGCCAGCATCATCAAGGACCCACACATCCCGGACATTCTCTCTTCCACCTTTTTCCGTCGGGAAAAAGGTACAAAAGTCTGAAGTCACGTACCAACTGACTCAAGAACAGCTTCTTCCCTGCTGCCATCAGACTTTTGAATGGACCTACCTCATATTAAGGTTTCTCTACACCCTAGCCATGACTGTAACACTACATTCTACACCCTCTTCTTTCCTTCTCTATGAATGGCATGCTTTGTCTGTATAGCGCGCAAAGAACATTTCATTTTATAATAATGGTACATGTGACAATAATAAATCAAATTAAATCAAACCAAGATCTGGAAGTCCTGATACCTGATTCAGGATGTAGGTACAGCAATGATTAGGAAGGCAAATGGAATGTTGTTGTTTATTGCAAGGGGAATGGAATATAAAAGTAGGGACATTTTGGCACTGTTGCATTGGGTGTTGGTGAGGCCACATCTGGAGTACTGTACAGAGAGCAGTAGATGCAAGGACCTTGAATATTATTAAGGCTGAGTGAGATAACTGACTGACAAGGGAGTCAAAGGGTATAGGGGCGTAGGAAGAAAAGAAAAGGCCACAATCAGATCAGCCATGATCTAATCAAATGTTGGAGCAGGCTTGAAGGGCCGAATGTCCATTGCTACTCTTAATTCACATGTTCGCACATTCATATGAGTGAGACACTATTGACTGCGATGCCATCCGAGATCCACACCATTTACCAGGCCTCACCTGGTTTGATATCACTAAGAGATGCTGATTACAGGTAAGCGGGTGAAGGGAGACTTGCTGTTCCTAAGCCCAGGCACAACATAACCTATTTACACAGGATTAATTAGGTACAAGTCACAATTATTTAGCCAATTTGCAGTCATTCACTTTTCAGTACGGATAAGTTACTTTAAATGTATCTATTTTAATAATCGCCTTCAGAAAAAGTGCTGGGTGCTCACAAGGGTAAACAAATGTTTATGATCCTCACGCATTTATCTTTAATAGCTTTTTAACTTAAGATATTGAAAGCCCAATACCCGAGCCATATGTACTCATTATAAGCCTTAAATTAGCTCCAGTGAGATTTGTCTAATCAAGCAAAAGAGAGATCAACCCACTTACCATCTGCAGGAAGCTTCATAGACTTGGGGGCTAACAGCTGAACCTACTGATCGCCCTGACAGTGACAAAAGCTAGTGACTATAATTTTTTTCAACATGGGGTGTAATTACTGTCCTTTCATTACAAGCAGCAGTGTTGACAGGCAGGCAATCGCTACAATTTCAATACCCTCTGATTAGTTGCTTTCATTTCAGTCTTTTATTCTGCAAAACTAATTTGTATGTTTAGATCTGTCCACACAAATATGTCAAATCTGATGAAGACAAGTGTGACGTCTTATGAATTAGGAGGATCGTTTGACAAAAATATCCCCTGGTCTGCTTTTCGATATGCGATATCTCATGCAGCAAGTTACGAAAGACTTCCAATCCGTCTTTGAAAGGAATTCAATGGAATTTTGTCGGGATCATTTTTACTCTTATCTGCTGTTCTGAAGCAGAACTACGTAGGTCACCACTTTGACCCAGTTACATAGAAAATGTAAGAAAATAGAAGCAGGAGTAGGCCATTCGGCCCTTCGAGCCTGCTCTGCCATTCATTTTGATCATGGCTAATCACCGAATTCAATATCCTGATCCCACCTTCCCTCCATAACCCTTGATCCCTTTAGCCCCAAGAGCTGTATCTAATTTCTTCTTGAAATCACGTAACATTTTGGAATCTCGCAACGTTCCAAGATGTGATATAAAATTCCTTTAAAACTATTCCTAAGATTTAGAAATGTTTGTTTTATTTTATCACATGGTTTCGGGTAGAGTGAAGAGCGTGTGTATTCTGAACCAGAGGTTTTTTAAAAATTTCTTTCATGGGACATTGGCTAGGCCAGCATTAATTGCCCATTCCAAATTGCCCTTGAGAAGGTGGTGGTGAGTTGCCTTCTTGAACCAATGCAGTCCATGTGATCTATCCACAGTGATGTTAGGGAGAGATTTCTGGGATTTTGACCCAGTGACAGTGAAGTGATTGCGATGTAGTTCCAAGTCGGGGTGATGTGTGGCTCAGAGGGGAACTTGCAGAGAGTGGTGTTCCCATGCATCCCTCTTTTCTTGAAAGAAAACAGTCCCTGTTTCATTAATCTATTCTTGTAACTGAAGTCTCTCATATCCCAAACAATACTCATCAAACTTCTCTGCAACCCTCTGCAATGTCCAGAGGGTGCTTTCCCTGTTCGTGCATGTAGATTATTAAGTGAAAGATGCACCATAGAAAGCATCCTTTCTGGTTGTATCACAGCTTGGTATGGCTCCTGCTCTGTGTTGTGAACATAGTCCAGTCCACCATGCAAACCAACCTCCCATCCATTGACTCCATCTACACTTACTGCTGCCTCGAAAAAGCAGCCAGCATAATCAGGGACCCCACATACCCCAGATATACTCCCTTCCACCTTCTTCCGTCAGGAAAAAGATACAAAAGTCTGAAAACATGTACCAACTGACTCAAAAACAGCTTCTTCTCTGCTGTCATCAGACTTTTGAACGATATTAAGCTGATATTTATCTTCACCCTACCTGCAACTGCAACAGTATGTTCTGCACCCTATCCTTTCCTTCTCCCCTATATTCTTTATGAACGTTTTGCCTGTATAGCGCACAAGAAACAATAATTTTCACTAAATCCCGATTTTTAAAATTCATTCATGGGACATGGGTGTCGCTGGCTGGCCAGCATTTCTTGCCATCTCTAGTTGCCCTTGGAGGGCAGTTGAGAGTCAACCACATTGCTGTGGCTCTGGAATCACATGAAGGCCAGATGGGGTAAGGACGGCAGATTTCCTTCCCTAAGGGACATTAGTGAAACAGATGGGTTTTTCCGACAATCGACAATGGTTTCATGGTCATCAGTAGATTTAAAATTTCAGATATTTTTATTGAATTCAAATTCCACCATCTGCGTGGCGGGATTCAAACCTGGGTCCCCAGAACATTAGCTGAGTTTCTGGATTAATAGTCTAGCGATAATACCACCAGGCCATCGCCTCCCCTAATGTGACAATAATAAATCATGATGTGGAGATGCCGGCGTTGGACTGGGGTGGGCAATAATAAATCAAATCTAATTAAACTAAAAGGAACTTTAAAACATGGTCAGCACCTCAATTCTTTCTACTGAAGTCACCAGAATGGTGTTTTGTCCTCTCAATCCTGAGTTAGGTTGCAGGTTAATGAAGAGCTTTGGAATGTGTGTGGAACACATGCAGACAGGTGGAGAGATAGCACCACCACAGTTCATTGTAGCTGTGATTGACAGCCAGTCTCACTGGCCCACTTTCAACATCTGGCACATCTGTGTTAACAAGCACTCAAGCTCATCACAGCAAAAAAAACCAAGTTTAAAACCTGTTTGGGTAAAACAATTGCAAGTGCAGAAGGAAATGTCTTTACAGGATCTGCTTTTCATTACTTATGCATTGTTTGCTTGAGAGAGATTTACAAATACCTTTTCACTTGTTTAAAACATTACTGGCTTTCTGTGACCGTGTTAAAAAGGTGTTAGCGAATCAGCAGTCTATTTTACATCTCTCTCAATTTTTATTTGCATTGGCTTCAACGGGAAGTGATGTGAAATGAATTGCTGCGCAATCAATCATTTTCCACTACTGCACAATTAAGTCAAAATTCACTCCCTGAAGTCCCATTTCCATTTTCTTTCTCTCTCTTCTGCCTCTCTTCCTCCCCTGCCCCTTCCCCGGTCATTTCTCCGTACTACAATATCCTTACTTTCAGCAAAAGGTGGTGGGCTCTGTAATATCTTTACTCGGGTGACTGTCTTTCAAACACTGCAGAATGATGAACCTAAGTTTAAGTTTATTTATTAGTAGGCTTACATTAACACTGCAATGAAGTTACTGTGAAAATCCCCGAGTCACCACACTCTGGCACCTGTTCGGGTACGCTGAGGGAGAATTTAGCATGGCCAATGCACCTAACCAGCGCGTCTTTCAGACCGTGGGAGGAATCGGGAGCACCTGGAGGAAACCCACGCAGACATGGGCAGAACGTGCAGACTCTGCACAGACAGTGACCCAAGCCGGGAATTGAACCCGGGTCCCTCGTGCTGTGAGGCAGCAGTGCTAACCACTGAGCCACCATGCCGCCCGCCCCTGTCCTTTCATCTCCAAGCCATTTGGTTTCTGCTTCCTAGCGACGGCTCCCCTAACTGCCTGGTTGGTCCTGTCAAGGAGCACCGTGAATACAGGTGATCCAACATCTAACCCCTCGGGTTGTGACCACAGGGTCAGCATCACTGTTCAATTCTGATAAAAGTTTGTGGTGAACATTCTCGCCACCCTGAGAAATGTTTCCTTTCTTTAAACCATTCTGACTTAACCCCATCTCATAGCTTTCCTTTCCCTGCACTGGTTTTATTCTTAACTGGCAAGTGAGTTAGCATTGTAAAAACCATCTGCAGCTCAGGCACGTTAACTGTGTCTAGACTTTAGCAGAATGACCCAAACACAGTCTACGTGGTGTAACTCTCCTGTGACAGACAGACTCTTGCTGCTTTTTTAACAGCAGCAGTACAGAGCTGTCAATTTCACAACTTAAAACCCAAGAGCAAAGTAAACTAATAGATTGTTTTGTGGTTATTTTTCTGTTATATTTCTGCAGTGAGACGCCATTGAAAAGGGCAAGGTTTGAACTTTGCCACTTCGCCCTGAGAAAATGATCATCACTGTATTCCCGGCAAATGCTCAGGAGGTGGAGGAGCTCGAAACCGTTTCCTGTGTTGTTGCTCAGGGTCAGATGACATTCCGGTTTGTGACGTCGGAAACATGGTGCCAAATGCACAAAAGATGAAATATTGCAGGTGTTGGAGACCATAAGACCATAAGACATAGGAGCAGAATTAGGCCACTCGACCCATCGAGTCTGCTCCGCCATTCAATCATGGCTGATTTTTTTTCTCATCCCCATTCTCCTGCTTTTTCCCCATAACCCCGATCCCCTTATCAATCAAGAACTCTGTCTTAAAGACACTCAATGACCCGGCCTCCACAGCCTTCTGCGGCAAAGAGTTCCACAAATTCACCACTCTCTGGCTGAAGAAATTTAGCCTGAGGTTGTGCCCTCGGGTTCTAGTTTTTCCTCCTAGTGGAAACATCCTCTCCACATCCACTGTCTTCAGGCCTCGCAGTATCCTGTAAGCTTCAATAAGATCCCCCCCCTCATCCTTCTAAACTCCAACGAGTGCAGACCCAGAGTCCTTAACCATTCCTCATGGAGATCAGGAATAGAAGCAGAAAATGCTGGAAATGCTCAGCAGGTCAGGCAGCACCTGCGGGGAGAAAAGCAAAGTAAATGGGCGGATTCTCCAGCCATTCACACCAGCGGGATTCTCCTGTCCTGCTGCAGTGAATGGAGAGTTGGCTGAGCGCCAAATTTTCCATCCTCGCTGGCAGCTGTGGCAGAGCGTGAATGGCTGGAGAATTCCAGCCTATGTTTCAAGTCTGTGACCTTTCATCAGTTCTCCACACTGTAATGCGCAAACGCACAATCTATTTAATCTGCTGCCAGGGTACGTCTGCATTCAAGTGCCTGCCCTTTTAGTGCCACAAAGTCTAATTGCAATAGGTTATATAAACCCTGCAGGAACTCAGTGTTCAATTGCTTTGTCTGCAAGCAAGGTTTTTCAAATTGGGCCCATATTACAAATTTTCAGGCCAGGAATAAAAAAGTATCATATGGCTCGTTCTACTCTTTTTATTTACACCTTTGAGTATGATTGAAGTATCACTGATGATCTCAAAATCATGTTTTGCTTTGCAGTTATCATGTTCAACTAACTTGTTGGAGGTTTATTGAGGAGGAAACCGAGAGGGTCGATGAGGGTAATGCTGTGGATGTGGTGTACATAGACTTTCAAAAGACGTTCAATACAGTGCAACACAACAGACTTGTGAGTCAAGTTATAGCTCAAGGAATAAAAGGGACAGGAGTAACATGGATACAAAAATTGTCTGAATAATAGGAAACAGAGAGTAGTGGCCATTGGGTATTTTTCGGTTGGAGGCAGGTTTGTAGAGAAGAGCCCAAAGGGTCTGTATTGGAACCCTTGTGTTCTCTGATATATATTATTGATCTAGATCTTGATGTGCAGGGGATAATTTCAAATTTTGCAAATGGCACAAAATATGAAAGCATTGTAAACTGTGAGGAGGACAGCGTAGACCTTCAAAAAAAGATAGACATGTTGGGGAGTGGACAGATAGGTGGCAGATGAAGTTCAATGTGGGCAAGTGTGAGGTATTTTTGATTTGATTTGATTTATTATTGTCACATGTATTGGTATACAGTGGAAAGTATTGTTTCTTGCGCATTATACAAAGCACACCGTTCATCAAGAAGAAAAGACAAGGGTGCAGGTATGGCATTTTGGTAGGAAGAACATGGAGACAATATAAAATAAGGGGTACAATTCTTAAGGGGATTCAGGGACAGGGGGAGTTGGGTGTCTAAATGCATAGATCATGAAGATGGCAGGACAGGTGGAGAGAGCCGTTAATAGTACATAGCATTCTGGGCTTTATTAATAGGAGCTTAGAGTACATTAGTGAGGAGGTTATGCTGAACTTCTACAAGGCACCATAGACCTCAGCTGGAATATTGTGCACAGTTCTGGGAGCCACACTATAGGAAGGATGTGAACACATCAGACAGAGTGAAGAAGCGGTTTACAAGAATGGTTCCAGGAATGAGAAACCTCATATACCCCTTGATCCCTTTAGCCCCAAGAGCTATATCTAATTTCTTCTTGAAATCAGACAATGTTTTGGCCTCAACTACTTTCTGTGGTAGGCCATTCGGCTCGATGGACTGAATGGCCTACTCCTGTTCTATGCTTCTATGCTTCAGGATAAGTTATTTGGGACGACAGAATACAAAGACCAGCAAATTAACAGGAGTGGGTTTAAGCAGTAATTCTGGGTCACAGTTCTACCGATGTGGTGGACTTTGTCCTATATGGACCACCGTTGCGTGTGTTTGTCATACCTGGACACATCCCCTTCCAGTTTGGTTCCTCCCCTCGGCACCTAGTATAAAGGTGGCTGTCTCCTCCCCCTTGTTCAGTCCAGGTCGGTTATTTGTTGGGATCTGCTCCTGATTCTGTTGTGAATAAAAGCCTACACTTGTATTGGCACACCGGTAGTCTTTCGCCTTATTGATAGCGCATCAATTTTATTCACAACAGTTGACCAGCATGGAGCAGTTTCTAAAACCCGACAAGTTAGCATTAGGCCCTCAAGAGGTTGGAGCCTCTGATCATTGGCTGGACTGCTTCGAAGCATTCGTCGACATCGCTACGGCCATCGACACCGACGACGCTAAACTCCACGTGCTCAGCACCCGGGTAAGCGAAGCTGTCTATGGAATCTTCCGGGACGCTGCTACATATGCGGACGCTATCGAACTCCTAAAAGGGCAGTTCCGAAAGAGCCCTAACATGGTTTACGCCAGACATCTCCTAACTACCCGCAAGCAGCAGCCAGGAGAATCGTGCGCCCAATTTCTGCGCGCCCTGTGGGTCCCAGCTCGAGCTTGTGACTGTAAGGCTGTTACAGCAGCTCAGAACACGGAGGACCTGATCCGCGACGCCTACGTTGCGGGCATTGAGTCTACATACATCCGGCAGCGCCTGCTGGAACAAGATGACCTAGATCTCCGAAGAACAGCCATGATGGCTGAAACATTAGAAGTGGCCTCTCACAATCTCGGGTCTTACCCTGCATCCCGTTCTACCGACGGCTCCACCGTGACGGCTGTTCCGGCGGAGCCCAAATGTTACTTTTGCGGCCTACCCAAGCACCCTCGGCGTCGCTGCCCGGCGAAGGACGCGATTTGCTCCGGATGTGGTAAGCTAGGCCACTTCGCTAAAGTCTGCCGGGCAAAGCCGCTTCCGAAGCCTCGTGGCGCCACGTGTGTCCCGCGGGCGCAGCCATCTTTAATGCAGGCGACGGCTGCGGGCGAATCGCCATCTTTGATGCGGTCACCGGAAGCGCGGGAATCGCCATCTTTGAGACTGGCATCTCGACGCGCTGAGCAGGAAGCTTTATCCGTGACGTCATCAGACGGGGACGAAGACGGATTCTTCTTGGATTCGACGGTGGCATCGATTTGCCTGGACCAGTCGCAGCCTCATCAACTCTCCAAGTCAATAATGGAGATAAAGGTAAATGGTCATGCAGAAAACTGCCTGTTCGACTGTGGGAGCACAGAAAGTTTTATACACCCTCGCACAGTGCATCCACATGCCCTTCCCGTGCGACCCTGGAGCCAGACCATCTCCATGGCCTCGAATTCCCACTCAGTGGAGGTCCTCGGGTGCTGCTTGGTGACGCTGACGGTACAGGGCACAGTCTACGAGCGTTTTCGGCTCCTCGTGCTGCCGCGACTCTGCGCAGCTGTACTGCTGGGGTTAGATTTCCTCAGCCATCATAGGAGCGTCACCCTGCAGTATGATGGCCCTTATCCCCCGCTCTCCGTCTGCAAGGCGCCATCACTGCAGCGCCCCTCGCGCACCACCTGCAGTCTCTCGACCCTCAAGATCACCCCCCCCCCCCTTATTTGATAACCTCACCCCGGATTGTAGGCCTTCTTTTCCCGGACCTTACAAGGCCCTGAGATTCAACACTCCTCGGTCGAGAAGGAGGCCCAGGCCATCGTGGAAGCCGTCCGGCACTGGCGCCATTATCTTGCGGGCCAACGATTCACCTTAATTACGGACCAGCGGTCAGTTGCCTTCCTGTTTAACACCAGGCAAAAGAGCAAGATTAAGAATTACAAGATCTTGCGGTGGACGATGAGCTCTCCACCTACAGATATGACATCATGTACCGGCCCGGGAAGCTCAATGAGCCCCTAGATGCCCTGTCCCGTGGATCATGTGCCAGCGCCCAACTAGACCAGCTACAGTCCCTCCATAACGACCTCTGTCATCCGGGTGTCACCAGAGTTTTCCACTTTGTCAAGTCCCGTAACCTGCCCTACTCCCTCGAGGAAGTTCGGACGATTACCAGGCAATGCAGGGTCTGCGCTGAGTGCAAACCGCAGTTCTACCGGCCAGGTAGGGCGCACCTTGTAAAGGCCACTCGCGCGTTTGAGCGCCTTAGCATTGACTTTAAAGGCCCCCTCCCCTCCTCCAACCGCAATGTTTATTTCCTGAATATCATTGATGAATACTCACGTTTCCCTTTTGCCTTCCCCTGCTCGGACATGACCACGGCTACAGTGATTCGGACCCTGACCTCGCTCTTCACCCTGTTCGGCTTCCCAGCCTATGTCCATAGCGATCGTGGGTCCTCTTTCATGAGTGACGAGCTGAGGTAGTACCTGCTTGCCAAAGGCATTGCCTCCAGCCACACCACTAGCTATAACCCCAGGGGAAATGGTCAAGTAGAGCGGGAGAATGCAACCGTCTGGAAGGCCGTTCTATTAGCGCTACGGTCTATGGGCCTTCCAGTCAGCCGTTGGCAAGACGTCCTTCCGGACGCATTACATTCCATTAGGTCACTCTTGTGCACAGCGACCAATACGACCCCTCACGAGCGGATGTTTTCGTTTCCCAGGAAGTCCTCCTCGGGTACTTCGCTCCCGGATTGGCTGATGTCCCCAGGGCCCGTCCTGCTTCGGAAGCATGTCCTGACCCATAAGGCAGATCCCTTGGTCGAGGAGGTCCAATTGTTCCACGCTAATCCTCAATACGCTTCTGTAGCGTACCCTGATGGGCGGGAGGACACGGTTTCTGTTCGTGACTTGGCACCCGCGGGTGCCCCTGAGGTCACCACGTCCTTCCGCCCCACGGTCCCTGGTGCTGTCCACTCGGAGATTGCTGCGCCTCTTCCTCCCTCTGTCCCTGTCTCCAATGTAGTGCGCCCAGAGCCTGTTGCGGCCCCCCACCCCCTAGCTCCGGTTCCCACTGTTCCCCATACGCCACCAGGGCCACTGCTCACTCCTCTCGCCCCTGTGTACAGCTCGCTTGAGTCGCCGGAGCCGTCGCCACGCAGTACCCGATGACTGGACGGGACGACGGATTGGTCCGCTTCACACCATCTGGCGCCTTCTCTCGACGCTCACTGTACGGAGCCTGGGCCAACATCGCTCCCTGCTCGGACGACTCTGCGACCTACACTACGACGATCGCGATGGCGGATCAAGCCACCGGTTCGTCTGGACTTGTAATATTGTTTCCGCTTCACCCCCGTGTTGTTTTTTTTAAAGGAAGGGGTGAATGTGGTGGACCTCAGTTGTGCCTTTGTCCTATATGGACCACCGTTGTGTGTGTTTGTCATACCTGGACACATCCCCTTCCAGTTTGGTTCCTCCCCTCGGCACCTAGTATAAAGGTGGCTGTCTCCTCCCCCTTGTTCAGTCCAGGTCGGTCATTTGTTGGGATCTGCTCCTGATTCTGTTGTGAATAAAAGCCTACACTTGTATTGGCACATCGGTAGTCTTTCGCCTTATTGATAGCGCATCAACCGATTACTTGGATAACGAAGACACCGATGTCAGACTCCTATTTATTGACTATAGCTCTGCCTTCAACATCAATATTCCCACAAAACCCATCTCCAAACTCCATTTCCCGCTTCCTCAGAAAAGCAGCCAGCATAATTAAGGACCCCACACATCCTGGACATACTCTCTTCCACCTTCTCCCACCGGGAAAAAGATACAAAAGTCTGAGGGCACTACCAACCAACTCAAGAACAGCTTCTTCCCTGCTGTCATCAGATTTTTGAATGGACCTACCTTGTATTAAGTTGATCTTTCTCTACATCCTAGCTATGACTGTAACAGTACATTCTGCACACTCCTTTCCTTCTCTATGTACGGTATGCTTTGTCTGTATAGTGCGCAAGAAACAATACACAATACTTTTCACTGTATACTAATACATGTAACAATAATAAATCAAATCAAATCAGAGATGTTAATTGCATGGCTTATGGCATCACTACCAATTACCTATTACTCTGATCATTTATTTTGTTGAAATAATGCACAATGAGAAGCCTTGTTTTAATAATTCTGGTCGTTCTTGAAAGCTTATAATATACACTGAGCTTTGATTCCTATGTCAGACAGCAGTGTAGGAGTGATAGGATGTCAGAGTAGCAACAATAAGTGTTAGCGCACAACCTTCTCGGCACAGTTTGTTCGAGGTCTTTTGCAAGCTTGTTCCCTTGTGCTTTCCTGAAAGCACTGATTCCAGCTGGGATATGATCTGTGGGCACTCAATGTCCTTCATTGCCTTGATAAAGCAGCCACCGTGGACCTGTGCCATTGAGCATTTCATACGTGCAAGATATCACAGCAGAGACACATCCGGCCCTCCCCCAAAATTCACAGCACACAACTTCCGACAAAAGATCACTGGGTTTGCCAGGTTTGGGGCGGTACGGTAGCACAGTGGCTAGCACTGCTGCTTCACAGCTCCAGGGTTTGAATCCCGGCTCGGGTCGCTGTCTGTGTGGAGTTTGCACATTCTCCCCGTGTCTGCGTGGGTTTCCTCCGGGTGCTCCGGTTTCCTCCCACAGTCCAAAGATGTGCAGGCTAGGTTGATTGGCCATTCTAAATTGCCCCTTAGTGTCTCGGGATGCATAGGTTAGAGGGGTTAGTGGGTAAATATGTAGGGATATGGTGTTCGTGGAAGTGGAAATGACTAGGGTTGGGAAGCATTTTCCGATCAGGGCCATTGTGATCTCCTGGACTCGTTTCGATCGCCTCAGGGGGTCGGAGAGGAATTTCCCAGATTTTTTTTTCCCCATATTGGCCCTGGGGTTTTCACTCTGGGTTTTCGCCTCTCCCTGGAGATCACATGGTCTGGAATGGGGGGGTGGGGGTGAGTTAATGGGTTGTGATGAGTGAGGCATCGTGGCTGTGAGGGACAGCTCGGTGGATGGGATGTTGGTATGTGGATAGGCTGGAGAGTTGGGCGGGGATCCTGGATTCGGGGTTCGGTCCTGGACCGGGGAGCGGCGCGGGCTTGGAGGGCCGAAGGGCCTGTTCCTGTGCTGTATTGTTCTTTGTTCTTTGTTTGTTATGTGGATAGGGCCTGGGTGGGATTGTGGTTGGTGCAGACTCGATGGGCCGAATGGCCTCTTTCTGCACTGTAGGATTCTATGATCCTATGATCAGGAGGAAAGCCCAGGCTCGTTCAGTCCTCTGGCGTACTGAGGCCAGCTGTAATATATCTCTACCATTGCTTCAGTTGAGACCAGCACTGCTGCCTCACAGAGCCAGGGATCCTGGCTTGGGTCACTGCCTGTGTGGTGTCTGCACGTTCTCCCCGTGTCTGTGTGGGTTTCCTCGGGATGCTCCGGTTTCCTCCCACAGTCTGAAAGACGTGCTGGTTAGGTGCATTGGCCATGCTAAATTCCCTCTCAGTGTGCCCGGACAGGCACTGGAGTGTGGCGACAAGGGGATTTTCACAGTAACTTAATTGCAGTGTTAATGTAAGCCTACGTGTGACTAATAAATAAACATTAACTTTTCTTACCAGGGATTGAATCTGAGACTGCCCAACCTTTATGAGCTGGTTACTGTCTGCAGTAACTCCACAATTTGATTAAATTTAAGACAAGCGAGAGAGTACAAGAGACTACATGGGATTGACAATAACAGTTCTAAATACAGAGGGATTACGTCAACCTTTTAATATATGTAAATAGATTTTACTTAATCAAACTGTTTTATCTGTGGCTTAGACAGAATATATGGTGAGGAACAACAGCACAGCAAGTTGAATGCCCTTAAGAGAAACCCTTTTCTGATGTTCACTATGTATGTTAATTTATGGTAGCTTATCATGTATAAATCTCTTTCATAACCTTGTGAATTTCATCAGGCATTGCTGATAGTCAGAACAGCAGAAAGGGGTTTACAAACACAATATTTCAAACAAAGCGGTGAATACGATTAACAAGACATCAAGGAGAAATGAACGTTTTTAGCGTATTCATGTTAAACATCTTTACAGATCGCAATCAGATCTCACCTTGTCATTGTGGAATCTGCACATTCTCGCTGTGTCTGCGTGCGTTTCCTCCGGGTGCTCCGGTTTCCTCCCACACTCCAAAGATGTGCGGGTTAGGTGGATTGGCCATGCTAAATTGACCCTTAGTGTCCCAAGATGGGTAGGTTAGATGGGATTAGCCATGGGGGTAAGTGAGTGGGATTTCGGGGTTAGGGCAGGGGAGAGAGTCTCGGTAAGATACTCCATCAGTGAGTTGATGCAGACTTGATGGGCCGAATGGCCTCCTTCTACACTGTAGAGATTGTATGATCAATGATTCTTTCCTTTCAGATTGTCATAGTTCAGCTACTGCTCTCCTAGAATGTACAGCTAGCATTTCTCAAGGGGCAATTTAACAGTGTCGTACTCCTTTGAGTTTTGCACTCTCAGAGATGTTGATTGTCAGGATGATGTGCTAAACCCTGTCTATTATCTAAACAAAAGATCTGTCTTTAGTTTCTTTCATAGCCCTGTGACACCCCAAAGCACTTTACAGTCAGTCAAATATTTTTTGAAGCGTAATGTCAGAAATGCACCAGTCAATTTTTGTTACAGCAAGGTCCCACAGACGGCAACGAGAAAATGACCGGGTAATGTATTTCATTGATGTTGAAGAGGGATAAACTTTAGTCAGGGCAATGGACACAGCTCTCCCACTTTTCTGCAAAATAGTGTTATGGAATCTTCGATGTCCACCTTAGAAAGGCTGTGGGTTTAACTAAAGTTCAAAGACAGTGGCCGGAATTCTCTGGCCGTTCTCGCTGGCGGGATTCTCCAGTCCCGCCGGCAGCCCACCACCGCCCGAGAGTTTCCCACTGGCGTGGCGTGACGTCATTGGGAATTCCCATTCACAGCGGTGGGACCAGAGAATCCCGCCGCTAGAAAACAACGCGCCACCTCCCGCCAGCGGGAAACACGCGGAGAATGTCACCCAGTACCTCTGACAATACAGCACCCCTGCACTGCAGTGGCAACCTAGGAGTTTCTGGAGTGGCATTTGAATCCACAGCTTGGTGATTCTGAGGGGAAAGTGCTACAAACTCAGCATCACAGAATCGCAGAATTGTTACGGCGTTGGAGGGGGCCATTTGGCCCATCGTGTCTGCACTGGCTCTCCAAACGAGCATCATAAATTAATGCCATTCCCCTGCCTTTTCGCTGCAACACTGCACATTGTTTCTATTCAAGTAACCATATAACGCCCTCTCGAATGCCTCGATTGAAAATCTACCTCCAAACTGAACCACAGCTGGCACTTATGTAGACATAAAGGATCCCATGGCACTTATTGAAGAAAATCAGGGAAGGTCTTCCCAACATTTTTGCCTCAATCAATATCATTAAAAATAGATTATTTGGCCATTCTCACACTTCTGCTTGTGTGTGTTTGCTGTGCATGAATTATCTTTGCCTACGTTACAAAGTGACTCAATTCTGAAAATATTTTGAAAATACAACTTCAAATGCTTTAGGGCATTCTGATGTTGTGAAAAGCACTACATAAAAGCAAATATTTCATTTCTTTTGTTTTTCTTTTCCAGGGTTGCACTTGCATTGAGGCATCCCTGAGGAGGCCAGTGCTGCTGAGGGCTGCAAGGCAGAGATTTTTAAAAATTCATTCATAGGACATGGACGCGCTGGCTGGCCAGAGAGCAGATTTCCACTCCATCTGACGAAGGAGCAGCGCTCCGAAAGCTAATGGCATTTGCTACCAAATAAACCTGTTGGACTTTAACCTGGTGTTGTTAAAACTCTTACTGTGTTTACCCCAGTCCAACGCCGGCATCTCCACATCAGCATTTTTTGCCCATTCCTAGTTGATTTTTGATTTGAATTTGATTTATTATTGTCACATGTATTAACATACAGTGAAAAGTATTGTTTCCTGCGCCCTATACAGACAAAGCATACTATTCATAGAGAAGGAAACGAGAGGGTGCAGAATGTAGTGATACAGTCATAGCTAGGGTGTAGAGAAAGCTCAACTTAATGCGCGGTAAGTCCATTCAAAAGTCTGACAGCAGCAGGGAAGAAGCTGTTCTTGAGTCGGTTGGTACGTGTCCTCAGACTTTTGTATCTTTTTCCCGACGGAAGAAGGTGGAAGAGAGAATGTCCGGGGTGCGTAGGGTCCTTAATTATGCTGACTGCTTTGCTGAGACAGCGGGAAGTGTAGACAGAGTCAATGAATGGATGGGAGGCTGATTTGCGTGATGAATTAGGCTACATTCACGACCTTTGGTAGTTCCTTGCGGTCTTGGACAGAGCAGGAGCCATACCAAGCTGTGATACAATCGGAAGGAATGCTTTCTATGGTGCATCTGTAAAAGTTGGTGAGAGTCATAGCTGATATGCCAAATCTCCTTAGTCTTCTGAGAAAGTAGAGGCTTTGGTGGGCTTTTTAACTATAGTCTCGGCACGGGGGGACTAGGACAGGTATTGGTAATCTGGACACTTAAAAACTTGAAGCTCTCAACCCTTTCGACTTTGTCCCTGTTGATGTAGACGGGGCATGTTCTCCTTTACGCTTCCTGAAGTCGATGACAATCTCCTTCGTTTTGTTGACATTGAGGGAGAGATTATTGTTGCCGCACTAGTTGCATGAGGTCAGTTGAGAGTCAACCACATTGCTGTGGCTCTGGAGTCACATGTAGACCAGACAGGGTAAGGATGGCAGATTTCCTTCCCTAGAGGACATTAGTGAACCAGGTGGGTTTTTCCAACAATCGACAATGGTTTCATGATCATCAGTAGATTCTTAATTCCAGATTTTATTTTTAATTGAATTCAAATTCCACCATCAGCCGTGGCGGGATTCGAACCCGGGTCCCCAGAACATTAGCTGAGTTTCTGGATTAATAGTCTCGCGATAATAACACTGGGCCATCACCTCCCCCTCTTGTTCTCTGGTGTGAGTTGGCCTTGTAAGTGCCTGAGGCTCCATCCTTCACTTGGCCCAGGCTGAAGCCTTGTCACACAATTTCAGGCTATGCATCTTTAAGGCATTTATTTATTAGCCACAAGTAGGGCTTACATTAACACTGGAATGAAATTACTGTGAAAGTCCCCTAGTTGCCGCACTCTGGCGCCTGTTCGGGTACACTGAGGGAGAATTTAGCATGGCCAATCCACCTAACCAGCAATCTCACTCTCTCTAAACACTGGAAAAACTCAGCAGATTTGCCAATATCTGTATGGAGAGAAAACAATTAACTTTTTAAGTCTGTTTGACTATTCATCAGAATTAAAGAGAGTAAAAATGTGTTGGATGTTATAGAATCATAGAATCCCTACAGTGCAGAAGGCGGCCATTCAGCTCATTGAGTCTGCACTGACCACAGTCCCACCCAGGCCCTATCCCCGTAGCCCCATGCATTTACCCTAGCTAGTCCTCCTGACACTAAGGGGCAATTTAGCATGGCTAATGCACCCTAACCTGCACTTCTTTAGGACTGTGGGAGGAAACCGGAGCACCCAGAGGAAACCCACGCAGACACGGGGAGGACGTGCAGACTCCACACAGACAGTGACCCGAACCAGGAATCGAACCCAGGTCACTGGCGCTGTGAGGCAGCAGTGCCAACTAAGACAGGCGGAAAATAGAATGTGATTGACAATGTTAAAAAAAATTAACAGGTTGAAATTCAGAACATACTAACTCTGAGAAGAGCAATAACTAAATTGAATGGGATCTGAGCTGAGGCCTATTGCAGATCAAAAGCTCAACAACATCATTCTATCTTTAGCTGTTTGCTGCTGGGTGTCCAGTTTGTTTTTATCGACATTATCTCTCTCTAGGGCCCGAGCAGCAGAGAGTACCTGGAAGCAAGTAGGTCGCATCTGCTGTTGGAAACAAGAGATAGTGTTTCGACTTGGGAGTCTACGCATGTCACTGCAGTGGGGAGGGTAAGAGTGATGTCATTCAACATTACATCATGAATGGAGGACAATACTCATCCCAGACTCGGATGTTGCAAATGATTAGCTGAGCCGCTGGTCTTGACAGCATTCTGTTTGCACAGCTCCAGATTTAATTAACTTGCTGCGGGATAAATTGATATTTGCACCTTGGAGGCGAAATCTGTTTCCTCCGTTGCTGGCAGCTGTGCTGTAACTGTAACACAGCTCCAGATTCAGGCCTGATCAGAATCCACTTTCCTTCAAGGCCCCACGCAAACATTGATTGGCGGAGAGGCACACTGCTGTCGTGGAGTGAACAGCTCTGCCAGTCGGGGCCTTTTTTGGAACAGCTGCGCCGGTGGTTGGTAACGAGATTAACATCTGCTGTGCGAGAGGAGCAAGGGTGAGATGTCAGCTCATCTCACTGTGTAGCCAGAAGGACATGCGCTCGCTGTGAGGTTATCCGCACCAGGTCAAAATGTGACAGTCTGCTGCAGGAGATTGTCCCACCTGTTGTTGGGAGGAACAGTGCAGGCTGAGTATGACTTGAAATTAAATAGTGCAAGACATTCACAATATCTCTTTTGCCCAGTGTTGCCAAACCTGTCAATGCATAAATCAGGAGACAAACACTTAAAATTCAAAGGATTGCAGAGTTGCTTCTATTTTTCAAAGATAAACCAACATGGATCACAAGTTGCTTTATAACCCTCATTCTGGGCTTATTTAATCTCTAATAGGTCAAAGCTCTTTATAAAAACGAATTCATTGCATCTGAAAAAGATTCACAAAAGTTTTCTAAAAACCCGACCTATTATCAACTGTGCTTTGCCAGGGACCCGGGTTCGATTCCTGGCTTGGGTCACTGTCTGGGTCGGCACGTTCTCTCCCGTGTCTGGGTTGCTTTCCTCCAGGTGCTCTGGTTTCCACCAGATGTACTGGCTAGGGGCATTGGCCATGCTAAATTCTCCCTCAGTGTGCCCGAACAGGTGCCAGAGTGCAGCAACTAGGGGATTTTCACAGTAACTTCATTGCAGTGTTAAAAAATAAAGTTAATTTATTTATTCGTCATAAGTAGGCTTACATTAACATTACAATAAAGTTACTATGAAAATCCCCCTAGTCGCCACACTCCGGTGCCTGTTCGGGTACACTGAGGGAGAATTTAGCATGGCCAATGCACCTGACCAGCACATCTTTCGGACTGTGGGAGGAAACTGAAGCACCCGGAGGAAACCCACGCAGACATAGGGAGAATGTGCAAACTCCACACAGACAGTGACCCAAGCCGGGAATCGAACCCGGCTCCCTGGCACTGTGAGGCAGCAGTGCTAACCACTGTGCCACCCCATGTAAGCCTGCTTGTGACACTAATAAATAAATTTGAAACTTATATGTCAGAAAACAAGCGCTCATGTTCGTCAGCCCAGTATCTCTGGTTTGCGAGTTGGTGAAAGAGGCAGATTAATTTGTTGATTGAAAATTCTGAGGCCAAATACTTCCAAAAATTGAGTATCACTGTCATTCATGTAGACAAGACAGGCCGCTTGTCTTCATTCCATCTCTTCACCTTTTGTGTCTTCCTCTCTCTTGCCTGATGGAGATTATTTGATGGATACATTGGAAAGTCTCGATAGACCACCCCACCTCTCCAGGGAGTCCATTTTGCGACCAACTGCACCTAATCCAATGGTTCTCAGACCTATTTGGTTGAAAGACCCCTTTTCAAATGGAGTAGTAGTCATGGACCACCCCTATCTAAATTATATTGCTAATTATGAATTTAACTCGACTGATAAAGGATCTTGGGACTACTTAGTGGAAGAACATCTAAAACCTATAACCATTTTAAGCAGAAGAGGCAATATGATGGAGAAATGCTGGTTTAGAATCCCTACAGTGCAGAAGGAGGCCATTCATCAAGTTTGCACTGACTCCCTGAAAGAGCATTTTACCCAAGCCAAATCCCTATCCCCACAACCCTGCACATTTACCTTGTGTGTGTGTGGGTGTGTATATGTGTGTATATGTGTGTGCATGGTGTATGTCTGTGTGTATTTGTGTGTGCATGGTATATGTGTGTGTGTACATGTGTGTGCGTGGTGAACGTGTGTGTATATGTATGTGTGTGTGTACATGTGTGTGCGTGGTGAACGTGTGTGTATATGTATGTGTGTGTGTACAGGTGTGTGTGTATGTGGCATATACAAAGAACAAAAAGTACAGCATAGGAACAGGCCCTTCAGCCCGTCAAGCCTATGCCAATCATGATGCCCTAACTAAACTAAAAAAATGTGTATGTGTGTACATGTGTGTGTGTGTTGTATATGTGTGTGCATGGTGTGTGTGGATGTGTGGGAGGGAATGGGGGGAACATGTTAGATGAGGAGGCTTCACTTTTTGTGGGTAGTGCTTGGAAATAACCCTGAAGTATCATTGCCTTGCCCTATCGAGAGAGAGAGAGAGATGGCAGTGATAGTAGGAGCTGATATATGAAGAAGCAACTTGTTCTTGTGTGTCTATGTTCAGGAACATGTGGCGGTTCTGGAGAAAGAGGAGTTGCTGATTTTTGTTACTCTGCCGTAATGGGAGTTACAGAAAAGCAGCTCCTGAACTTTCCGCCTGAGTCACAGGCTATAATTCCCCAGCTCCTAGCGGACTGACTCTCGCCCCGTCTGTGGTGAACCATTGTTGGTTCCCACCAGGTAGTGCTGCGCCAGGGTCTGGCCAGTACTATGAGTCTGTATATATGTTACTGTTGGGGTTAGGGTTGGGCTGTTCTACATGTTACTGTTGGGGTTAGGGTTGGGCTGTTCTACCTGTAATATAGTTCTTATGGTACATCCTAGTCAGGCTCCGCCTCCCAGGAGAGGTATAAAGGTCACTGCTCTGTCTGGGACCCTTTAGTCTGGGATCGTGTATTATATATGGTAGCTCTATTGTTGTAGTCAATAAAAGCCTTTATTTCCCCGAGTACCTCTAGCCTCGTGAGTTACATCGCGCATCAATTTTATTGACTACAATTGAACTCTCTTCGTTGAAAAAAAAACGACACAGAGAACATGGAGCAAATGCTTAAACCCGAACAGCTTACGTTGGACCCACGTGCAGCGGGCGCCTCGAACACCTTTGACCACTGGTTGAAATGCTTTCAGGATTACCTTGAAGCCTCCGCAGCGGTCACCACCGACGCCGACAGACTCCGGGTCCTCCACGCGAGGGTAAGCGACACTGTATATTTAGCGATCCGTGGGGCCACCGACTACAAAGGGGCCCTCGAGCTTCTTAAGAAGCGCTACATTAAACCGCCGAACAAGATGCATGCTCGATATCTCTTAGCCACTCGACGGCGGCAGCCCGGCGAAACGACGGAACAGTACGCGTGCGAGCTCCGACAGCTAGCCAGGGGCTGTAACTGCAAAGCAGTGTCGGCAGACCAGAACATGAACGACCTCGCTCGAGATGCGTTTGTGGTGGGAATCGGCTCGTCTTACATCTGCCTTCGGCTGTTGGAGCAAGGTAATCTCGATCTCACTAAGTCCATGGAGCTAGTGGATGCGCTAGAAACGGCCTCCAAAAGTCTGGCGATGTACCCCGACGACCACATGGAGACAGCGTGGCATGGGCAGTCACAGACCCCACTTCATTCAGCGGGACCGAAAAACTGCGTGATTGCGTTCCCACCCTCGGGCCTGACGATGGCAGCAGCTCCAGGCGGCCCGCGGTGTTACTTCTGTGGGGGAGTGAAGCACCCTCGGCAGCGGTGTCCCGCTAAAGCGGTGTTGTGCTCCACCTGCGGCAAGAAGGGGCATTATTCGAAGGTATGCCGATCCAAACTTCCATCCAGGAACAGCAGTGCGGCGTGTGACTCCCCGGAGCCGGTTTCCTCGTCGTCGGCATCGTCAAGGGCTTCTTCCACGTGCGAGGCCAGGACGTCACCATTCCAGACGACGGAGTCGCAAGAGACACGCGACCACCAGGGGCCGCTGGTTTTGGCGCCATCGCCCACGTGCGACCTATGGGGGCAGCCATTTTGATCGGCACCGACCGCGAATGACCAGCAGGGGTCGTCATCATCCATCTCAGCTGCCTGCAGTGGCGCCCATGAACCAACGGTGGCGTCGATCATCCTGGACCAGGCAAAGCCTCACAGACTCGACAAGTCCATGATGGACATACAGGTAAACAAACGCACGATTTATTGTCTGTTTGACAGCGGGAGCACGGAGAGCTTCATTCACCCAGACGCCGTGAAGCGGTGTGGTCTCCGGATTCAGCCTGTCAAGCAGACAATTTCGATGGCGCCAAGGTCCCGGTCTGTCACCGTGCTAGGGAGTTGCGTGGTAAATCTGACGGTGCAGGGCACGGTTTACGAGAGCTTCAAGCTCCTGGTGTTACCGCACCTTTGTGCGCCAATACTCCTAGGACTAAATTTCATGGTCCACTTGAAGAGTGTAACCCTACAGTACGGTGGGCCACTCCCTCCGCTTTCAGTGGGAGACTCGCAGCCTCTAAATTGCCCAACGCGCTCCATCTGTAGCCACTCGATGCTTAAGATTACCACACCCTCTTTATTCCAGAATCTCGTGCCAGGCTGCAAGCCCATCGCGACTAAGAGCAGGCGTTAGAGTGCTGAGGATCGGATCTTCATTCTATCTGAGGTTCAGCGGCTCCTCAAGGAAGGGATCATACAACCTAGCGCTAGTCCTTGGAGAGCACAGGTCGTGGTGGTCAAGAGTGGGAACAAACCCCGGATGGTCATAGACTATAGTCAGACCATTAACAGATACACGCAGCTGGATGCGTATCCCCTCCCGTGCATATCTGACATGGTCAACCAGATTGCGCAGTACCAGGTGTTCTCCACCATCGACCTAAAGTCTGCTTACCACCAGCTCCCCATTCGCCCAGAGGACCGACAATACACGGCTTTTGAGGCGGATGGTCGCTTGTACCATTTTCTAAAGGTTCCTTTTGGTGTCACGAATGGGGTCTCGGTCTTCCAGCGTGCTATGGACTGAATGGTGGACCATAACGGACTGCGGGCTACCTTCCCGTACCTGGATAACGTCACCATCTGCGGCCATGACCAGCAGGACCACGATGCCAACCTTCTTAGATTCCTACGCACTGCATCTCGCCTGAATCTGACCTACAACAGAGAGAAGTGTGTATTTCGCACGCGCCGCCTAGCTATCCTCGGATACGTGGTGGAAAACGGGGTCATTGGCCCTGATCCAGACCGTATGCGTCCCCTCCTCGAACTTCCCCTGCCCACTAGCGTAAAAGCACTGAGAAGATGCTTAGGCTTCTTCTCTTACTACGCACAGTGGGTTCCCAATTACGCGGACAAAGCCCGTCCGCTCATCAAGTCTACCACTTTCCCCCTAGCACCAGAGGCTCGTTAGGCCTTTGAAAAACTAAAAGCCGACATCGCGAAAGCCACGATGCACGCTATCGATGAGTCCATCCCCTTCCAGGTGGAGAGTGATGCATCGGATTTCGCCCTGGCCGCCACACTTAACCAGGCGGGCAGGCCCGTCGCCTTTTTCTCTCGCACCCTCCAAGGCCCTGAAATTCGACATTCGGCGGTGGAAAAGGAGGCCCAGGCCATTGTGGAGGCCGTCCGGCATTGGCGCCATTACTTGGCAGGAAAACGGTTCACCCTGCTCACGGACCAGCAGTCCGTGGCGTTCATGTTCAATAACACGTTACGGGGCCAGATCAAGAATGATAAGATCTTGAGGTGGAGAATCGAACTCTCCACCTATAATTACGACATCATGTATCGTCCAGGGAAACTCAACGAGCCCTCGGATGCCCTGTCGCGTGGAACATGCGCTAGTATGCAGGAGAATCGATTGCAGGCTCTTCACAATGACCTCTGCCATCCGGGGATCACTCGGCTCTTCCACTTCATAAAAGCCCGGAATCTACCCTGCTCGGTGGAGGATGTCAGGTCTATAACCAGAAGCTGCCGGGTATGCGCGGAATGCAAACCGCACTTCTACCGACCTGACAGGGCACAACTCGTTAAGGCCACTCGTCCATTCGAAAGACTGAGTGTAGATTTTAAGGGCCCCCTTCCCTCGACAGATCGGAACGTGTACTTCCTCAATGTGGTTGATGAGTACTCACAATTCCCCTTTGTCATTCCTTGTTCCGATATGACCGCTGCCACGGTTATCAAGGCATTTCGTGATCTTTTCACCCTGTTCGGGTACCCCTGTTACATCCACAGCGATAGGGGCTCGTCGTTCATGAGCGATGACTTGAGGCAATACCTGCTCTCATATGGGATTGCCTCTAGTAGAACCACGAGCTGCAATCCTACGGGTAACGGACAGGTTGAATGTGAGAATGCTACAGTCTGGAAGGCTGTCTTACTGGCGTTGAAGTCTATAGGCCTTCCAGTCTCCCGTTGGCAAGAGGTGCTCCCTGATGCACTCCACTCCATACGCTCACTCCTGTGTATGGCAACCAACGCTACTCCCCATGAGAGACTGTTTTCATTCCCTCGGAAGTCTTCCTCTGGGACCTCATTACCGTCTTGGTTGACGTACTCAGGACCTGTCCTCCTGCGGTGACATGTTAGGACCCGCAAGTCCGACCCTTTGGTTGAACAGGGGTCCATCTCCTCCACGCCAACCCTCAGTATGCCTATGTGGCATACCCTGACGGGCGAGAGGACACGGTCTCGATTTGAGACCTGGCGCCAGCAGGGGGCTTGGAAACCTCTGTCGCTCCCATACCTCCTGTTAGAGACCCCCCAACTATTGTTTCCCCTCCTGACACGGCGCAGGCAGCATCGGGACCATTACTTAACCCTTTTACTCCCGTGTACAGCTTGCCTGAGTCCAGGAGATGGTCGCCACTTCAAGGCGTGCCCGAGTTCAGCGGATTGTCACCACCTCGGGGTCTACCGGCCCGTGAGACATTGGAGGAGCCGTTGGACACCGCCTTGGGGAGAACGCCACCGCGAGTGCCTACACCGGTGTCATTGCCGGTGTTGAGGAGGTCACAACGACGGTGCGGTCCCCCAGACCGTCTGAACTTATAGACTGATGACCAATTGTTCTGTGTTTTGTACCCCGCTGGCCTTTGTTTTCAAAGGAGGGGTGAATGTGCTGAACCATTGTTGGTTCCCACCAGGTAGTGCTGAGCCAGGGTCTGGCCAGTACTATGAGTCTGTATATATGTTACTGTTGGGGTTAGGGTTGGGCTGTTCTACATGTTACTGTTGGGGTTAGGGTTGGGCTGTTCTACCTGTAATATAGTTCTTATGGTACATCCCAATCGGGCTCCGCCTCCTGGGAGAGGTATAAAGGTCACTGCTCTGTCTGGGACCCTTTAGTCTGGGATCGTATATTATATATGGTAGCTCTATTGTTGTAGTCAACAAAAGCCTTTATTTCCCCGAGTACCTCTAGCCTCGTGAGTTATATCGCGCATCACCGTCTAAAGCTGCTGAATGCGCTCTGAACATGCTCCCAGCTTCTCGCTGCCGCTCAGTATTCTGATTGGACAGTTTGACACCACTTTAGAGGGAAAAAATGGGCAATTTGAAAGTCCCAGCACCCAATCAAGAGCGAGGCTCAGAAATTGTGTCTCTTGAGATGAATTTGTGAGAGTTGGCTTGTCTGCTTGTCCAGATGGCGTTGCAGTTTAGTCAGTAGTTAAATAAATGCCTGTTGCCAGTAATGATGAGATTCTACAATCTGTGGGAGCAGCAGTATTTCTTTTAATCAGTTTATGAGACGTTTTAGGTACAGCCCAATGTGTCTCTGGGATTTTGTGTTGTTTTCTTAAACAATGCCTTATTGTCTCTGGCAAGTTTGTCCCTCTCCTCTCCTGAAGCTGGTGTACTTGCTGAATTTGTCCTTCTGTGGGCAATGTACCTCAGCCAAATTACCATTTGAGAATCATAGAATCCCTACAGTACCGAAAGAGGCCATTCAGCCCATCGAGCCTGCACCGACAACAAACCCACCCAATCCCCATTACCCCACGTATTTACTATGCTAATCCCCCTGACACTAAGGGACAGTTTAGCATGGCCAATCAACCTAACCCTCATATCTTTGGAACAGTGGGAGGAAATCGGAGCACCCGGAGGAAACCCACGCAGACACGGGGAGAATGTGCAAACTCCCCAGTGGCTCGAGGCTGGAATTGAACCCGGGTCCCTGGCGCTGTGGGGCAGCAGTGCTAACCACTGTGCCACCGTGCTGCCCTTCACGTGTGTGCTTTGATGGCTATTGGACAAGGAATGAGTCACGGCAGAAAAATAAAAGGGAAAAAACAGAGGGGCCAAAGGGGGAAACAGTGCAAGAACAAACAGGAAAGGACAATTTGGAAATCTTTGACGAAAACATATCCAAATGTGCATTATTGGCAACAGATAAAGGGAAATACAGAAACAATTTAATTATTTCCACATTTTTCGCACTTGATCCGGTTCAGTTAAAAAATGTAACACAGAGAAAACCAAACTTCAGGGAGCAAGGGTGACTTTGAAGAAAAGTTTGATCCAGGAATATTGGAGCAGTTAGAGGACAGTGCTACACTGCACAGGAGCTGAGCTGGTGGCGGTAAAACCACCTGGGGTTTGCTGTCATGGTTTGTAGACCGTCAGTGAGATTATTCTCATCGTTGCCAAGGCACCTGTCACTTCTGACGCAGGAACTGCCGCAGCTGCCACTGTTTCTGGGCAGAGTCAAGATGGGTTGATCTGAGGTGTGTTGTGTGTGTGTGTGTGCGGTGCTTTCAGTGCTGGCCAAGCTGCAGTAAGCTGGCATTTCTTGGCCCTGAGTTCTTCAGAGGCAGCGGCTCAGTTGGCAGCACTCTTGCCTCTGTGTCGGAAAGTTGTGTTGCTTAAACCCCACTCACACCGGGCGTCGGAGTACAAAACTCAGGCTGCAGTATGGAAGGAGTGCTGCTTTATTGAAGGGGCTGCATTTTGAATGAGATGTTGAACTGCCTGGCGGATTACAGTCATTGTCTGTGGGAGCTTGCTCTGTGCAAATTGGCTGCCACATTTCCTACATTACAACAGCCTCAAAAGTACTTTGCTGGATATTACATAGGATATACAGCACAGCTTTAGGCTATTTGGTCCACCCAGGCCATGCTGCTGTTTATGCTCCACTTGCGCCTCCTGCCATCTTTTCTCATCCAAATTTGTCATTAAAACCATTTTTCCATTTCTCCCTCCTTTGTTTGTCACACTTCTCCCTACATACATCTATACTTCAATATCACTTCAACTACTCCTTGAGGTAGCGAGCTCCCCATTCTCAACACCCTCTGGGTAAAGAAGCTTCTTCTCAATTCTCAATTGGATTTCTGGGTGATTATCTTATATTGATGCCCTTAGTTATGTTTGTCCCCACAACAGGAAACATTTGCCGGAATTTTACCGCCTTGCCTACCTGAGGCTTGTCAGATCTCGCCCGAGGCCAACGGAGAATACCGTTTTGCGAGCCTCGCCTGTCCTGATCCTGAGGCGGGCGTGCCGGTAAAATTCCAGCCATTCTGTCTGTATCCACGCGATCCAAACCTTTCATCGTTTTAAAGATCTCTGTTAAGTGACCCCGTGTGGTGGACCTCAGTTGTGCCTTTGTCCTATATGGACCACTGTTGTGTGTGCTTGTCATACCTGGACACATCCCCTTCCAGTTTGGTTCCTCCCCTCGGCACCTAGTATAAAGGTGGCTGTCTCCTCCCCCTTGTTCAGTCCAGGTTGGTTATTTGTTGGGATCTGCTCCTGATTCTGTTGTGAATAAAAGCCTACACTTACATTGGCATATCGGTAGTCTTTCGCCTTATTGATAGTGCATCACCCCGCAACCTTTTCTTTCCCAAGAGAGCCTGTCAGCCCCCTCCTGAGATGTATACCCGTGCATTTCTGCTATCAGTTTTGTAAATCATCAGTGCATCCTCTACAGTAACTCTATTTCCTTTTACTTATCAATAACACTTCTCCAATCCTGAAGCTCTCCTCACCAATTTTATGGTGATAACCCTGGCTAGCATCGGCAGTTAGGTGCTAGTCATCATCATAATTCAGTCGTGCGGGAAGCTTAATGTTTGGGACAACCATCAACATATTTTAAATGGGGTACGGCTTTGATTGCAGAGGGCCTGGGGAAGATACTCTGTCAGGGAGTCAGTGCTGACTCAAGGTCCGAATGGACTCCTTCGACACTGTGGGGATTCTATGATTCTAACACATGGCCAACTATCTAGTCAGGGCATAGATTTTGTCTTATGAATTCTTGTGTTTCTCCTTAGCAGGCCATTTGCCTGGCCATTGTTGTATGTCCATTCCCAGCATGGGAGAAGCACCTAAAACTTTGGAGAAGAAATGCAAGGGGAACTTGAAGGCCCAGATTGCTTCGCTTTCATTATCCTGTGTGTAAACTCCATTATTACCTTGCTGTGAGTGTTTAGCTTGCCCCAAGAAATCAAGTGTCCTGCAGGGTTTGGGAGGTAGGCCTTTTCACCAAGCATCTTTAGATATCTCTAAGGTGAGACATTCACAGAAATGGAGGGGAGATTCTGGGAACTGTCTCATTGTAATGACAGTACGAGGCTGGACAAGACTCCAACAGATGCAGGCCCAACTTCCAGTACAATGGGTCAGAGACCTGAGGTAATGCCCCAGTACTTCTTTATCCTCTTGCCTCTGCCTGGGAAATACCCATTCTCCAGGCTAAAAGTTTAAAGTTAGAGTTTATTTCTTAGTGTCACAAGTAGGCTTACGTTAACACTGTCATAAAGTTACTGTGAAAATCCCCTAGTCGCCACACTCCGGCACCTGTTCAGGTATACTGAGGGAGAATTTAGCACCTAACCAGCAAGTCTTTCAGACTGTAGGAGGAAACCAGAGCACTGGGAGGAAACCCACACACACACAGGGAGAACGTGCAGACTCTGCTTAGATAGTTACCCAAGGCCAAGAACCGAAGCTGGGTCCCTGGTGCTGTGAGGCAGCAGTGCTAACCACTGTACCACCTAAGGGAAAATCCACAATGTTGATTGCTGTGTTGCATAAGCTTTGAAAGGTACCATTGTGATCCAAATGTTTAACACATTTGTATCAACTTAATCTCTGACTGATTGTAAAGGCACATTGAGGACATTTGACATTTAGTGTCATTTGAGTTCAGCATTCATCATTGCAATGCTAACATCTTATTGGAAGGTGAGAAAAAGGTTATGACTTGATTTTTTTGTTATCTATATGGCTAATTTTCTTACAACAGCTACTGATCTACTGAATGTATTCAAGAGGGGGCTAGATATAGCACTTGGGGCGAATGGGATCAGAGGTTATGGGGAGAAAGCAGGATTAGGCTATTGAGTTGGACGATCAGCCATGATCATAATGAATGGTGGAGCAGGAGACCAAATGGCTTCCTCCTCCTCCGATCTTGTATGTTTCCATGTACTCCAAAACATTTTTAAACAGGAGGACTAAACATTTGACTTTTTACCATGCCAAATGTACTGAGATCATTTGACAACTGAGGGGGTCATTTTTGTTCTCATAGATTAGAACTTGGTGCATTATCATTCAGCACAGCTCAGAATCTATATCACCTTAATCCTAATGTAGGAAATTGGATGTTTAAATGTGGTTAATGTACTGTGAATGCCATGGCTGGATTTTTCCCTCGATTATTGAGGCCTGTGACTAGTGGTGTACCGCAGGGCTCTGTATTGGGACCTCTGCTGTTTGTGATTTATATAAATGATCTGGAAGAAGGAGTGACTGGGGTGATCAGTAAGTTTGCGGACGACACAAAACTGGCAGGACTTGCAGATAGTGAGGAACATTGTCAGAGGCTACAGAAGGATATAGATAGGCTGGAAATTTGGGCAAGGAAATGGCAGATGGAGTTCAATCCTGATAAATGCGAAGTGATGCATTTTGGTGGGAATAATGTAGGGAGGAGCTACACGATAAATGGAAGAACCATAAAGGGTGTAGAGACGCAGAGGGACCTGGGTGTGCAAGTCCACAGATCTTTGAAGGTGACGTCACAGGTGGAGAAGGTGGTGAAGAAGGCATATGGCATGCTTGCCTTTATAGGACGGGGCATAGAGTATAAGAGTTGGGGTCTGATGTTGCAGATGTATAGAACGTTGGTTCGGCCGCATTTGGAATACTGCGTCCAGTTCTGGTCGCCACACTACCAGAAGGACGTGGAGGCTTTGGAGAGAGTACAGAGGAGGTTTACCAGGATGTTGCCTGGTATGGAGGGGCTTGGTTATGAGGAGAGATTGGGGAAACTGGGGTTATTCTCCTTGGAAAGACGGAGGATGAGGGGAGACTTAATAGAGGTGTATAAAATTATGAAAGGCATAGATAGGGTGAACGGTGGGAAGCTTTTCCTCGGGTCGGTGGTGACGTTCACGAGGGGTCATAGGTTCAAGGTGAAGGGGGGGAGGTTTAACACAGATATCAGAAGGACATATTTTACACAGAGGGTCGTGGGGGCCTGGAATGTGTTGCCGGGCAAGGTGGTGGAGGCGGACACACTGGGAACGTTTAAGACTTATCTAGACAGCTATATGAACGGCGTGGGAATGGAGGGGTACAAAAGAGTGGTCTAGTTTGGACCAGGGAGCGGCGCGGGCTAATTGTTCCTTGTTTCTCGTTTCAAGGCTTCATTCTATGATCATCTTGCTGGTGCCAGTACAGAGCGAGACTGCGGATAGTTGGGAACCTGTCTCGGGGGCAGGGAATTCATATGGTGTTCGTGGAAGTGGAAATGACTAGGGTTGGGAAGCATTTTCCGATCAGGGCCAGTTTGATCTCCTGGACTCGTTTCGATCGCCTCAGGGGGTCGGAGAGGAATTTCCCAGATTTTTTTTCCCCATATTGGCCCTGGGGTTTTCACTCTGGGTTTTCGCCTCTCCCAGGAGATCACATGGTCTGGAATGGGGGGGTGGGGGTGAGTTAATAGGTTGTGATGAACAAAGTGTCGTAGCTGTGAGGGACAGCTCGGTGGATAGGATATTGGTATGTAGATAGGCTGGAAAATTGGGCGGGGATCCTGGATTCAGGATTCAATCCTGGACCGGGGAGCGGCGCGGGCTTGGAGGGCCGAAGGGCCTGTTCCTGTGCTGTATTGTTCTTTGTTCTTTGTATTGGGAAACGGGTGTTGGGAGTTGTTCCAGGTCTTGAACTCGCTCCTGGGAGAAGGGGTCACTTTGGGATTTTCGTGAAGGCACGTGTACTCAGGTGCGCAGTGAAGAGCTGTTGGGAGATCTCAGCCTCCTTCAATTCCACTATGCAAAATTTTTAATGAGCCTACCTTCATGGGGGAGGTAGGCCTTGCTGGCCCCCAACCCCTCCATGGCAAGAATGATGGAGCAGGGAATGTGGTTTGGAACCAGCGTGCCGGCTGGTGCTGGAATTTCATCCGCCTCCATTCCCGACCTCAGGTGGAACCTAAGAATTCAACCCTCTTTCTTAATGGAGTGAGACTTTGGCTTAAGGCTTTGGGCTGGATTTTCATCGCCAAGATGGTAGTGAGAGTTGGGAAGATTCCCATCTCGGTCCACCCGCCTCAGGAGAAAGTGGCCACCAAGGCAGGATCTTCATTGTTTGGGGAGAGGGGGAGGGGTCAGATGGAGGCTGACATTAGGTCAGCCAATCCAGGACCGATATTGGAGACAGTGACATGGGCTGCTGGGTGTTGAACCGAGTTGTTTTAAATGCCTACCTCGGTGCTGTGGGACCTTGTCCCGGTTAAATAATATAGACAAATGCCGTCCTGCCAACACCCCTCACAACCCCTCACCCCCCAGACACTCCCTATGGCCCCTCATGTCCCCATGGCAAGGTTAGACCCTCCACCTACCCCACCCCCCCCATGTCATCTCATGTCCCTATGCCAAAATAAGACCTCCACCCACCCCCAAAGCATCTAAGGCCCCCATGCCAAGGTAAGGGCCAAAATAGGACCCTCCACCCACTCCCATTGGCATCTAATGCCCCCATGCCAGGATAAGGTCCTCCTCTCACCCCTCCCCATGGCATCTCTTACCCCAATGCCAAGGTAAGGTCTTTCTCGCACCCCCATGGCATCTAATGCCCCCATGCCAAGATAAGGTCCCCCTGTCACTCCACATGGCATCACATGCTCCATGCCAAGGTACGACTCACCTCCCATCCCTTCATACTCTCTATGCCAAGCTATGGCACTCTACCAACACCCCATGGCCCCTAATTCCTCCGCTGCCAAACTATGTCCCACCAAATATCCCCCGGGCCCCTCACACCCTTTATGCCAAGGTATCACACTCTATCCACCATCCCACACCCAATGCCTCTCGTGCACCCACTTCAAGCTATGACACTCTACCCACCTCCATAAAACCTCATACGGGGGCAGCATTGTGGTAGAGTGGTTAGTACTGCTGCCTCATAGTGCCAGGGAGCCGGGTTCAATTCTGGCCTTGGGTGAGTCTGTGTGGAGTTTGTACGTTCTCCTGTGTCAACATAGGTTTCCTCTGTGTCCTCTGGTTTCATCCCACAGTCCAAAGATGCGCAGGTTAGGTGGATTGGCCATGTTAAATTGCCCCTTATGATCCAAAGATATGTAGGTTAGGTGAGTTAGCTATGGTAAATGCACAGGGTTATGGAGATAAGGTGGGGTGGGGGACAGATGGGCCTGGGTAAAGTTCTCTTTTGGAGTGTCAAAGCAGGCTCGATGGGCTGAATGGCCTCCTTCTGCACCTGCAGGGATTCAATGGCACCCCATCTACCCCCTCACGCCATGGCCTTCATGTACCCTATATAAAGCTCTTGCACATCCATGCCCATTGAGCCACTGTACACTATTTAGAACCAATGAACCCCATAGTGACAGTAAGATGTGAAAAAACATTATTCATTGATCACTTTCTACTATGTTAAAAAAAAGTCATTTCACTACAGGGCAATAAAACTGTCAATCATCCAGATCCTTCAAAACATCAATAGTAGAAACCACAAGCCTTAAAACACTTAACTTTGTGTAAATAAATATCGTGAAATCAACAGCAGGGATCAGAGAGCCAGAGCTTCCAATGAAGCAATGTTTCCTCTGGGGCTCCAGTGTTTCAACAGTGATAATTAATGGACTTCCAACCAAGCATAGGAGCTATAGTGAGACAATGTGCACAGAAGTGCCATAACGTAGCACTGGGGCAATGTGGGACCATTGTGGGTGGGTGGAGGGGCATGGCTTGGCATGGAAGCATGAGAAGTCATAGGGCATGGGTGAGTGGCTTTACCTGTGCCTGTGGGGCATGAGGAAGACCTATTGAACTCTCATTTTAAAAGGCCCCCTTGTGCAGAATAAAACCCTAGGCCAGCTCCCTGAAAATTTGGAGGAAACATAGAAACTAGAAGCCGAAGTAATGATCGGCCCTTCGAGCCTGCTCCGCCATTCATTTTGCTCATGGCTGATCGTCGAATTCAATATCCTAATATCCTCCTTCCCCCCATGTTCCTTGATCCCTTTAGCCCCAAGAGCTATATCTAATTGCTTCTTGAAGTCACACAATGTTTTGGCCTCAACTATTTTCTGTGGGAGTGAATTCCACACATTCGCCACCCTCTGGGTGAAGAAATTTCTCCTCACCTCAGTTCTAAAATGTTTACCCCTCACCCTCAAACTATGAAACCTCGTTCTGGACTACCCCCGCCATTGGGAACACTGGGCCCGGTTCTCCCATTGCGACCCGCAACTTTTCTGGTGGGTTGGGTCGGCTCACATGAAATGCGCGTGTCGGCCATTTTGCGGGTTCCCCGCGAGCTTTTACAACCCGCGCGCATCTCGTAACCGGAAGAAAATGGCACCGCCGGGAATGTGCAGAAAACCAGCGGAGAGTGAGGTCAGCCATTTGAATATGTTTTAAATATAATTTGAATGTATTTTAAATGCGATTATTGACACAGAACTTGCCGGACCCGATAGCATCTCCCACCCTGCCAGGAGTGCTTCATTCCGGCGGTGTTTAGACTAGCTCCCCATGTTCGGGGAACTAGGAAGAGACCCTGCCGGAGTGAAGGGGGAGGCAATCAGGGCCCCCCAGGGGGTCAGGCGGAGGGGGGGGTAGTGCCCTCTGTGAATGGGCACTTTGGCAGTGCCAGCTTGTGCCCCCTGGCATTGCCCAAGGGGCAAAGTGCCATGCCCAGGGGGCACCTTGGCACTGACCACCGGGCATGAGGCAGTGCGAAGTGGGGTGGGGCCTATTGTGCACGAGGCCTCGGGGCAATTGGTGAGGTTGGGGGGGGGTCCCGCTGCCACTCTGCACTGGGATTAGTCTGGGCTGGAGGGAGGCCAGCGATCGGGGCGGGCTAGGTGGGTTGGTCTGCTGGGAGGGGGGGGGGGTGGGCTTGCTTCCCGGGGGGTGGGGTCTGACCCTGGGGGTGAGAGGGTCAGCGGGAAAGGGGGGGGTCTGGGCTGGCCCGGGAATTGTTGTGGGGGCCGCGATTGGTCCATGGGGTGGGGTTGGGGGGGGGGGGGGGGCGGGTTGCTGGAGGGGAAGCACAGCGGGGGTCCTGGGCTAGCCAGCGATTGGGCTGGTCAGCAAACGGGGAGACTGACAGATCGGGACCACTGCACATGTGCAGAGTTCTGGAGCTGTCAGACTCTGGTGTGAATAAGCCCCGCACCCGCCCTGTGTTTTTAATGAGATTCACGACTGGGACCTCTGCATTGCACAGAGTGCGGAGATTCAGGTCTGAAGCTGCACTGAGAAAACAGTCGTGATCTAGAACAGGTTTCCCACCAATTCAGCACTTTTGGGAGAATCTACCCTAACCCTGTTAGAATCTTATGAGTTTCTATGAAATTCCCTCTCACTCTTCTAAACTCCAGTGAATATAATCCTAACCGACTTAGTCTCTCCTCATATGACAGGCAGGAGTCGGATATGCCTACCACCCCAATGGAGCCAGCCAGATTGCGAGTGCTGGGGTGTGGGCTATTGGTTCGAAACAGCCCACACCCTCTGAAAGCACTCCGGAAAATCAGATAGCTTAGGAGTGGAGTCAGGAATCCAGGAATTGAGACCTGCCTGCCATCTTTAATGTGCTCCTGAGCCCAATGGTGAAAATCCATTCCAAAATGCTGGGTTCGAATTGAGCTCTAGACAGTCCAGGGTGAGTGCGGACTGGAGATCCATCTCCACAGGTAGGGTTGACATTTGTTGAAGAAGCCTGGGTTTCCCCACCCTCCCTCTTGTCCACGGAATCCTTGGAGAACCAAGCACCCCTCAGCTGGCATGAAGGTGGTTAAGGCCGCGGAAGCAGGGCTCACACTTTCAACGGGCTGTGAATCAATCCATGAATCCTTCCACCACGAAAATACGAACACAACAACCGTCTTAATGAAAATACCCTCCAGCAAGAAAAGCATTCCCCATATCCAGCCATTTCCATTAAGCAAAATGCCAGAGCAATAAATTGGTGCTAAAGCAAATATTCCCTCAAACCGAACATTTCTATTAAAGCGTATGGACACGAATTCTAATTCAATCTGTATAAACAATTACAAGGCTGTGCATCTGAGCTCCAAGGCTGAAAAACCTCATTTTCGAGTTGCAAATCCTTCAGCCTGCATTAATTGCAATCTCGCAAAGCGTCCGCGTGCTGGAATTTATTTTTGCCCTGAAAGACTTTGGAGATGTTGGAAATATTAATTGGCAAGCTTCGCATCTTGCTGAACACACACAATGATTCCTTATCTCGCCAGCCTTGCAGGCAGCCACCAGACTCCAACACCTTGCTGTCCGTACAGGGGACATTGCCAGCATGTCAGCATGTAAACAACAGCTGCCACAGCATAATTGTGTGCAGGGAATGGGGAAAACTGCACGCGTGCCCTGTAACTCAGCAAAACACAGGGATGGGAATGATTATCTTGGGAATTAAATGCACACGTCTTTTAAATGTGCAACATGAGAGTAAAACCTTAAATAAAATAGAAGCAAAACGAAGAATTTGTGAGTTCGGAAAATCAATGCGACTTGAAATTCTTCTTTCAATGAAAGGATGAGCATGTCTTTTTCTCGACATTGTTAAGATTCATTCATGACATTGGCAAATTGAACATTCTTTTAGAGAAGCTCTCCTTAGTATAGATCATTGCTTGTGGCAGGCAGGGTTGAGAGTATTAGTTTCTTAGCCACTCTCTTCAAAACAAAGGATTGCCATTGAAGGAATTCTATAAAGTTGAAGTTTATTTATTAGTCACAAGTAGGCTTACATTAACACTGCAATGAAGTTATTGTGAAATTCCCCTAGTCGCCACACTCCGGTGCCTGTTCGGGTCAATGCACCTAACCAGCACGTCTTTCAGAACATGGGAGGAAACCGGAGCACCCGGAGGAAACCCACTCAGACACGGGGAGAATGTGCAAACTCCACACAGACAGTGACCCAAGCCGGGAATCGAACCCAGGTCCCTGGAGCTGTGAGGCAGCAGTGCCAGCCACTTTGCCACCGTGCTGCCCCGGAATCTTCATTAGATTCTGATGGACCCGGTTCTAATGTGCCACTTTGTTCCATCACTTGAAGAAAATATTGATAGATTTTGTATTTCACGAGTTGTCTAACCAATGCCCCCCCTCCCCCCCACCAGGCCCCCCACCAGGCCTCCCCCCTTCCCCCCATCCCCACCAGCCCCCACCCCATAAACCTTTAGGAGCATCTTAAAGGAGAAAAGTGAGGCAGAGAAACAGAGAGGTTTAGGGAGGGAATCCCAGAACTTGTGACACCAAGTAAAATTGGGGATACACAAGAGACTGGAATTAAAACGGGAACCAGGCGAAGGAAACCCGCACAAGAATTCCAAGACTGGAATTAGAACAGTGCGGATATGTCCCAGATTTGTCAGGCTGCTGGAGATTACAGAGATTGGAAAGGGCAAGGACACGGAGGAATTTCACATCAAGGATGTGAAGAAATGAAGACATTCCCTAACCGGCAGCCAATGTAAATCAGTGGGCAAGTAAGGTGATGGGCAGCAGAGATTGGGATGAGCTTAAGTTACAGAATGTCAAGCAAGGAGGACCGGCCATGGGTGTGTTGGAATTGTCAAGTCTAGAGGTAACAAAGGCGTGAATCTGCAATCTAACAGCAGAGGGCAGAACCAGGCAATGTTATGGAGGGTGAAAGGCCTCCAATAGTATGGTGGTCTTAGTGATTCTGAGGATATAGGGTTGTAAGCTCATCTTGGGATAAAACAAGGTTGCAGACAGCCTGGCCGGACTTTTCCGGCCATTCGCGCTAGTGGGATTCTCTGGTCCCACTGCAGTGAACAAAGCTTCGGCTGAGCGCCAAATTCTCATCCTCGCTTGCAGCAGCGGCAGAGCATGAACGGCTGGAGAATTCCGGCCTCTGATTCTGCCTCAGACAATTTCCAGGAAAGGGATGGAGTTGAGGGATGCGTGTCAGATGATACTGGGGTCGGAAGAATAACAGGACCGGAAGATAATGACATACTATTGCCGTCTCTGTAGATTGTCCACAGGCTCCGATCCAATTTCTGGTCCAATCCAGGCGTCTCTCCTGTCTCACACCCGACACAAAGCAAACATAGCCCAAATTAAAACTAATCCCCTTGTGTTAGAGGACCGAATTATGGGAAAGACTTGGCCCTTACGCATTGGAACGATTTGATTTGATTTGATTTGGATTTATTATTGTCACATGTATTAACATACAGCGAAAAGTATTGTTTCTTGCATGCTATACAGACAAAGCATACCATTCATAGAGAAGGAAAGGAGAGAGTGCAGAATGTAGTGTTACAGTCATAGCTAGGGTGTAGAGAAAGATCAACTTAATGCGAGATAGGTCCATTCAAAAGTCTAATGGCAGCTGGGAAGAAGCTGTTCTTGAGTTGGTTGGGACATGACCTCAGACTTTTGTACCTTTTTCCCGATGGAAGAAGGTGGAAGAGACGATGTCTGGAGTGCGTGGGGTCCTTAATTATGCTGGTCGCTTTGCTGAGGCAGCAGGAAATGTAGACAGAGTCAATGGATGGGAGGCTGGTTTGCGTGATGGATTAGGCTACATTCATGACCCTTTGCAGTTCCTTGCGGTCTTGGGCAGAACAGGAGCCATACCAAGCTGTGATACAACCAGAAAGAATGCTTTCTATGGTGCATCTGTAAAAGTTGGTGAGAGTCGTAGCTGACATGCCAAATGTCCTTAGTCTTCTGAGAAAGTAGAAGTGTTGGTGGGCTTTCTTAACTATAGGGTCGGCATGGGGGGAATCAGGACAGGTTGTTGGTGATCTGGACACCTAAAAACATGAAGCTCTCGACCCTTTCTACTTCATCCCCATTGATGTAGACAGGGGCATGTTCTCTTTTACGCTTCCTGAAGTCGATGACAATCTCCTTCATTTTGTTGACATTGAGGGAGAGATTATTGTTGCCGCACCAGTTCACCAGATTCTCTATCTCATTCCTGTACTCTGTCTCGTCATTGTTTGAGATCTGACCCATTACGGTGGTGTCATCAGCAAACTTGAAAATCGAATTGGAGGGGAATTTGGCCACACAGTCATAGGTGTATAAGGAGTGAAATAGGTGTATAAGGAGGAAGTTACTGAGAGAAGAATCTAATGAAGATAAATAAGAAACAAATATTGGATGTGCCTTGAAAATAGCTTAACACAGATTTAAATTGATGAAATGCCAATTTTTGATGCTGTCTGCAAGGTTTTTAATATATTTTGGATGTTTATAATCCATTCACTGCAATCCATCAAAGAACAAAGAACAAAGAACAGTACAGCACAGGAAACAGGCCCTTCGGCCCTCCAAGCCTGTGCCGCTCCTTGGTCCAACTAGATCAAAAATAAGTTGGTGTCAGCTGTGGCTCAGTTGATACTACTCTTATCCCAGAGTCAGAATCTGTGATTTCAAGACATTTTGGATGCTAGGATTTGCTGCCCGCCATCTGAAGAATCGGTGGGGAACCTCCATGGGCAGGAAGACTCACCTTAGAGAGCTACCAGCCAATCTGCTTGGCTGACAACTTTGTCGTCCCAGCAACGTCAGGCTTGAGAAGTGGTCACAGCTTGGACTACAGGCGGACCCAAGGAAGAGGAGGTTATGGAGGCTGAACTGAAGGTAAGTCTGGGATACCAGTGGAACCTGATTGACAGGCCCCAGCGAGGGGAGTGAGGGGACAGTTATGAGAGGCCATGATGGAGGATTGGCAATGGGAGAGTGCCTCCAATGGGAAGAAGGGATCCCCAAAGGAGACCCCCTACCCTCTTATTCAAAACCAGCCAATGCCATATAAGTGGGGAGGCGATGGCCTGGTGATATTATCACTAGACCATTAATCCAAAATTCAACTAATGTTCTGGGGACCCGGGTTCGAATCCCGTCACGGCAGATGGTGAAATTTGAATTCAATAAAAATATCTGGAATTAAGAATCTACTGATGATCATGAAACCATTGCCAATTGTCGGAAAAACCCATCTGGTTCTCTAATATCCTTGAGGGAAGGAAATCTGCCATCCTTACTTGGTCTGGCCTACATGTGACTCCAGAGCCACAGCAATGTGGTTGACTCTCAACTGCCCTCAGACAACTAGGCATGGGCAATAAAAGCTGGCCAGCCAGCAACACCCATGTCCCTCTAATGAGTAAAGAAAAAGTTGCCAGGCTACTCACCTGCTATTGGCCTGGCTCTGGATTGGGTATAGTTGAGGCAGGGACACAATGATGTACTTAAGCAGCCATTAATTGACCACTTAAGGGTCTCAATAGACCCAAGGAGGGGGAGCATCACCCGATGCCTCACCATCCCCATAAAATGGAAGAGAGGCTGGTCTGGGTGGGTAAGTAGTGGGAAAGCCACATGCTGCATTTTACGATCCCCTCCCGCAACTTCAAACCTTCAGGTAAGGGACGGCAAAATCTCCATCTCAGAAACATGACCACAAAGTTAACACTGCATTGTGGGGGGGTGTTGCTTCTGGGGGTCAGTTTAGTACAGTTGGCTGGATGGCTGGTTTGTGATGCAGAGCGACACCAACAGCACGGGTTCAATTCCCGTACCGGCTAAGGTTATTCATGTACCCGCCCCGCCTTCTCAACCTTGCTCATCGCCTGAGGTATGGTGATCCTCAGGTTAAGGGCACTGCTGCCTCAAAGCGCCAGGGTCCCGGGTTCAATTCTGGCCTTGGGTGGCTGTCTGTGTGGAGTCTGCACGTTCTCCCCGTGTCTGCGTGGGTTTCCTCCCACAGTCCAAATATGTGCGGGTTAGGTTGATTGATCATGCTAAATTGCCACTTAACATCAGGGGGATAAACAGGGTAAATGTGTGGGGTTGTGGGGTTAGGGCCTGGGTGGGATTGTTGTTGGTGCAGGCTTGATGGGCCGAAAAGCCTCCTTCTGCACTGTAGGGATTCTATGACTTTAAATCACCACCAGTCAGCTCTCCCCCTTAAAGGCGTGAGCAACCCATGGTCATCTGGGACTATGGCGACTTTACCTTTACCTATTTCTGGATGAGATTTTAAAGTGAGGGTCCGTGTGCCCTCACAGATGTTCGTAAAAGATCTCACTGCACTATCTGAAAGGAGAGCAGGAAAGTATCCGCGCCAATAGTTATCCCTCAACCAATGTCACTAAAAGAATAGAATATTTGGTCATTCTGACATTGCTTTTTGTGAGAGTTTTTCTGTGTGTAAACTCGCTGTTGTGTTTGTATATGACGAGAATACACTACATTTAGCATGCTGCACAGCACCTTACGCTTCAGACGTACTTTATTGGCTGTAAAGTGCTTTGCAATGTCATGTGGTCAGAAAAGGAGTTAGAGTTTCTAATATGGCTCATTTTTGTTTGCTAGAATTAACATATATTCATAGGCAGGGAGTGAACGCAGCCCAGTCCATCACACAACCAGCCTCCCATCCATCGACTCTGTCTACACTTCCGGCTGTCTCGGAAAAGCAGCCAGCATAATCAAGGACCCCACGCACCATAGACAGACTCTATTCCACCTTCTTCCGTTGGGAAAAGGATACAAAGTCTGAAAACATGTACCAACCAACTCAAGAACAGCTTCTTCCCTGCTGCCATCAGACATTTGAATGTTCCTTTCACATATTAAGCTGATTGCTCTCCTTACCCTATCGGTAACTGCAACACTATATTCTGCACCCTCTCCTTTTCTTCTCCCCTATGTACTCTATGAACGGTATGTTTTGTCTGTATGGCGCACAAGAAACAATTTTTACTGTATCCCAATACAAGTGACAATAATAAATCAAATCAAATCAATGCAATTCATTCTCTGCAAACAAAAGCAATATGTTTAAGCCTTGCACCGTTTCTGAATTGAACGTGTGTTTATTTATTAGTCATAGTAGTCTTACATTAACACTGCAACGAAGTTACTGTGAAAATCCCCTAGTTCCCACACTCTGGTGCCTGTTTGGGTACACTGAGGGGCAATTTAGCATGGCCAATACACCTAACCAACACGTCTTTCGGACTGTGGGAGGAAAACGGAGCACCCTGAGGAAACCCATGCAGACACGGGAAGAACGTGCAAACTCCACACAGACAGTGACCCAAGCCAGGAATCGAACCTGGGTCCCTGACGCTGTGAGGCACCAGTGCTAACCACTGTGCCACCGTGCCGCCCTGCAAACTTGGGGAGCCTGATGTTTCACGTTGCTTTCTCCATGGCAATGCCTTGACCAATCAGAGTCGACTTGCCAACCAATCAGCACTGCTTTTCTCCTGTGCTGTAAGTGGCTGTGACCATTTGAAATTTGGCATTCTTGCGTTTGTCCTGATAGACAAGAACACAAAAAGCTCCGGTAAATGCAAGTCATTCTTGAAACGCAACTTGAAATTCAAAAGTAGCAAACCACACTAATTGCAGCACTCACTCAGCTAGCGCTATTATTGAAGAAGACAATTCGGAAACTCTCCTTTGAGCTGATATCAATTTTTTTGTGGGAATCACACCTAAAGGATTGTGCAGATTGTCAAAAAGCGAAGACACTTATTGTGACTTATTAGGCCTTGAACGTACCATCAATGAAGCTTTTAGCAAAAGCACAATTCAATGCTTCACCGTGGAGAAGACTTTAAAGGGTATGGTCATGAGTAGATTGAATATCTTCATGCAATATTACGAGTTCTCCTAATCGCCTCATCAACATTCGCTCACTCTTCAACATAAAACAGATATTTATCTCTTAAAAAAAACAGATTTAAAAAAATCATGCCCCCCATTATTTTTACTCCATAACACACTTTATAAATGTAAATTTCATTGTCAATGATTGAAATGTGGCATAATGACATTGCAGGAAATAAAGATCTGAGGAAACATATTTAATGTCACAACCACCCAGGAAACAGAAGAAATATTCACAGAGATGGCCATCAAATCCCATCTAGAATCCATACTTGTGTCTCAATTTCCTCCCAAATATTTTCCTCTTCCTGCATCCCGGTTTATTGGATTGCCCGGGCATCATGAATAGAGGAAAACTAGGGAAGGTGGATTAAACAACACCAAGGGAGTTCGCCCAATCCGAAGCCCATTAAAGATATACTTTTGGAGGATTTGAAAACACACGTCAAGGTGTGATTTAGATGCTGGACTTAATTGTGTATGATTTGCTCGCATATATTTGCAGGAAATTTATACCATGCAGCCCAGCGAGCAGAAGACACTGTGAGCAGAGGGATGCCAGTCCTGTAATTAAAGCAAATATTTCAACATGAAGAATTTAGGTCCCTTTAATGATAACCTTTGCTTAGGCGGTGATGTAGGAAATAATTTGCCCAGCGTCTAGTTAAAATTGGATGATCTTAGTCTACTTGCAATTTTTATTACATTTTATGAAATATCACTATTAATTTTAAATAGGACAAAAATATTTCATAACATGAAGCTAATTAGACAGCACGATGGAACAGTGGTTAGCACTGCTGCCTTACAGAGCCAGGGACCCGGGTTCGATTCCTGGCTTGGGTCACTGTCTGTGCAGAGTCTGCACGTTCTCCCCATGTCTGCGTGGGTTTCCTCCGAGTGCTCCGGTTTCCTCCCACAGTCCGAAAGACGAGCTGGTTAGGTGCTTTGGCCATGCTAGATTCTCCCTCAGTGTACCCGAACAGGCGCCAGAGCGTGGTGGCTTGGGGATTTTCACAGTAACTTCATTGTAGTGTTAATGTAAGTCTACTTGTGACAATAATAAATTAACTTTAAAAAAACTTTAAACTAATTTTTGAAAAATTTGCTCACAGATGGTGACATCACTGGCTAGGCCAACATTTATTGCCCCTCCCTAAATAATCTTGGTGGTGATGAAACACCTTCTTGAATCGCTGTCGTCCATGTGGTGTAGGTACACCCACAGTTCTGTTAGGAAGGGAGTTCCAGGATTTTGACCCAGCAACAGTGAAAAAACGGTGATAAATTTCCAAGTCAAGATACCGTGTGGCTTGGAGGAGACATTCCAGGTGGTGGCATTTGCATGCATGTGCTGCCCTTGACCTTCTAGGTGGCATAGATAATGGGATTGGATGGTGCTGTCTAAGGAACCTTGCTGTGTCCCTGCAGTGCTGATGGTACACATTGCTGTCACCATGCGTTGGTGTTGGAGTGAGTGAATGTTTATTGCGATGATTGGTTCCAAACAAGCAGACTGTTTAATGGTGTTGTGCTTCTTAAGTGTTTTTTGGAGCTGCATTTCATCACACTCCTAACTTGTGCCCTGAAGATGGTGGACAGGCTTTGAGAAGTCAGGAGGTGAGTTGCACGTTGCAGAATTCCCAGCCTCTGACCCGTTCTTGTAACTACAGTGTTTATATGACTGGGCTAGTTCAGTTTCTGGTCAATGGTAACCCCAGGATGTTGATAGTGTGGTATCAGAGATGGTAATGCCATTGAATAGCGAGGGGAAATGGTTAGATTCTCCTTTGTTGGAGATGGTCGTTGCCTGGCATTGACTATTGTCCAGGTCTTGTTGCATATGAAAATGGATGGCTTCAGTATTAAGGAGTTATAAATAGTGCTGAACATTGTGCAAACATCAGCAAACATCCCCGCTCACATCCTGACTCATCTTCAATATTTGAGGAGCTGGGAATAGTGCTAAGTATTATGCAATCATCAGCAAACCTCTTGACTCACCGCCTGACTCCCAAAGCCTGTCGACCACCTATGAGGCACACTCTGACCTCACAAGTTCATCTCTTTTATCCATATTTGAACCAAAGCTGTAATGAGGCCAGAAGTTGAGTGGCCCTCACGAAATTCAAACTGAGCATCATTGAGCAAGTTATTCCTGAGTTAGTGCCGCTTGATAGCACTCTTGACAATGCGTTCCATTGAGGAGATTGAGGTAATTGGCTAGTTTGGGTTTTTCCTACTTTTGGTGGACAGGACATACCTGGGCAATATTCCACATTGCTGGGTGGATGCCAGCATTGTAGTTGGCTAGGGGCGCAGATACATCTGGAGTACACGTCTTCAGTACTATTGCCAGAATTGTTTAAGGGTCTGTAGCTTTTGCAGTATCCAGTGTCTTCAGCCTTTTCTTGATTTCACATGGATTGAAGACTGGCATCTGAGATGCTGGGGACCTCAGGAGAAAGCCAAGTTGGATCATCTACCTGGCACGTCTGTCTGAAGACTGTTGCAAATTTTTCAGCCTTGTGTTTTGCATTGATGTGCTGGGCTCAATGAGGATGGGGAAATTTGTGGAGCCTCCTCCTTTGGTGAGTTGTTTGATTGTCCACCACCATTCATAACTGGATTTGGCAGAACTGGAGAACCTAGGTCTAACCCATTGGCTGTGGGATTGCTTAGCTCTGTCCATCACGTGTTGCTTCTGCTGTTTGGCATGCAAGTATTTCTGTGCGGAATAGCACCTCACCCCATTTTTAGGTATGTCTGGTGCTGCTCCAGGCAGGCCCTCCTGTACTCTTCACTGAACCATCGGACAGGGGAGTTTTAGATAGCCCAAGCTCCCTGGAAGGTCATGATTAATATGGGTTGAAGACATAGCTAAAAATATGCCATAATGGAGTTCAGCCATGATTGATGGGTGGAACTGGCTCAAAGGGCCGAATGAACTGCTCCTTCTCCTAGGTCTTATGTTGTTCACCAGTGCCTGCAAAGCTGCCACTCTAACTCTGCCACTACTAAGTGCTGTCTTTATTCAGATTCTTCATGCTGCTAAATGACAGAACATGTCTATTAATTCAGCTCCCTCGCAGTCAGCTCCAGTGAGAGCATATGCTAATTCAGCTTCTTTACTCTGTTGGCTTCAATGATTATATTTGTTAATTCAGTTCTCCAACACTATTGTGTTAGTGATCAGGTTTCTCCATCCAGCTCCCATATGTTCTGCTTTTTAGTCGCTTTAATTAACGTTTTGTTGGGTTAGTGCAGACATTAACAATGGTGTGATGATTTTGTCATGCCATTGATTGGCTCAACTTGCATAACTCAATTGCAGCCTCATATAGAATCATAGAATCCCCACAGTACAGAGGGAGGCCATTCAGCCCATCGAGTCTGCACCGACAACAATCCCACCCACGCCCTATCCCCGTAACCCCACATATTTATCCTACTAATCCCCCTGACACTAAGGCGCAATTTAGCATGGCCAATCAACCTAACCTGCCCATCTTTGGACTGTGGGAGGAAAGCGGAGCACCTGGAGGAAACCCATGCAGACATGGGGAGAATGTGCAAACTCCACACAGTCACCCAAAGCCGGAATTGAACCCAGGTCCCTGGTGCTATGAGGCAGCAGTGCTAACCATTGTACCACCGTGCCACCCCACGGTATAAATCCTGTCCAATTTTCTTTCTTCTCAGCTCTGACGAAGGGTCATCCAGAGTCAAAATTCAAATTAATCGAAAGGTGTAAAGTTGCTGTACTTACATGATTCCTTTTGCAAAGATGTGTGGGTTAGGTTGATTGGCCATGCTCAATTGCCCTTTACTATCAGGGAGATTAGCAGAGTAAAATAGGTGGGGTTACAGGGATAGGATAGGGTCTGAGTGGGATTGTTGTTAGTGCAGTGTCGATGGGCTGAATGGCCTCTTTCTGCACAGAAGGGATTCTATGATTTCCATTAAACTCAACAGATGTTTGTCCATCAACATCCTGGGGGGTTACCATTGACCAGAAACAGAACTGGACTAGCCATATAAATACAGTGGCTACAAGAGCAGGCCAGAGGCTGGGAATTCTGCAGTGAGTAACTCATCTCCTGACCCCACAAAGCCTGTCCATCATCTACAAGTCAAGAATGTGATGGAATATCCTCCACTTGCCTGAATGAGTACTCTTCCAATACTCATGAAGCTCGGCGCCATCCAGGGCAAAGCACCCTGTTCAACACCTCATTTACCAACATAAACATTCACACTCCCCGCCACCAGTGTACAGCGGGAACAGTGTGTATGATGTATAAGATGCAGTACAGCAACTCACCAAGTCTCCTTTGCCAGCACATTCAAAACCTTTACCATCTAAAGGTAAAGTCGCCATAGGCCCAGATGACCATAGGTTGACCACCCCCCCCCTTCCCCCGCCCTTGATGGGGAGAGCAGCCTACGGCTGGTGGTGATTTGAACCTGAGGATCACCACACCTCAGGGAAGGGTTGCAAAGGTGGTGCCTTCATGAATAACCTCAGTTGATACGGGAATGAACTGGTGATGTTGTCACTCTGCAGCATGGACCAGCTGTCCAGCCCACTGAGCCAACCAACCCCCACCATCCAGGAGGACAAATACAACAGATGTATGGGAACACCACCACCTGCAAGTTCCCCACAGTTCACTCCCTATCCTGACTTGGAAATACATTGCTGTTCCTTCACTGATGCTGGGTCAAAATCCTGAAACTCCCTCCCTAACAACACCGTGAGTGTGCCTACCCCACATGGACTGCAGCGGTTCAAGAAGGCGGCTCACAATCACCTCTTCAAGGGATGGGCAATAAATGTCAGCCTTGCTAGCGACATCCTCATCCTGCAAATAAACTCAAATACAATCCAAACCAAGCAAATTTCTAATAGACAAATCTTAATTACTGCCAAACAACCTTTCTGACACTGAAAATTATTTTTTAGAAGTGTGAGCCGCTTACCTTCAAATTCTAATTAGTGTTGGAGATCATTTTTAAATGTGGATGGCACACTGGTTAGCACTGCTTCCTCGCAGTGCACAAGGACCCAGGTTTGATTCCTGGCTTGGGTCACTGTCTGCGCGGAGTTTGCACGTTTTCCCCATGTCTGCGTGGTTTTTCTCCGGGTGCTCAGGTTTCCTCCCACAGTCTGAAAGTCATGCTGGTTCGGTGCTTTGGCTAAATTCCCCCCTTTTTTTATATCCAATTCAATCCAATCAAAGTCCAATTCAAAGTCTCAGCAAGTGAGACATTCCAGATCCAAGCTGACAAGATAGGCTTACCGCTTCCTGTCTTGGGCTTAATCTACATGATCCAAGAAGATTGGAGCACATATTGCGCCTCCTCCAAGGTTTGATCTTATTTGCATCTTAGCCAAAAGGCCTAGATGCCGCTTTAAAAAATTGCTTCCAATGAAGCCTCAGTGTAACCTCATGACTTCAACCAAGTGCAGGACAGCAAAACTACACATGATCTTCGCCAAAAGGCCGATCCTCAGCGTACCTGAACAGGCAACAGGCAACTAGGGGATTTTCACAGTAACCTCATTGCTTGTGACTAACAAATAAACTTTAACTTAAATATTGTTTCTGTTGCCTTTTCTTCCTGTCTCTCTTATCTTTCTCTATCTTACGCCCTCCCATTCTTTTTCCCTGCCTTTATTTCGATCTCTCTGCCTGATTGAGTTAAATATACAAAAGAAAGTGTCCAGAGGGGCAATTTTTTCACACAGAGCGTGGTGAATGCCTGGAACAAGCTGCCAGAGATAGTAGTAGAGGCAGGTACAATTTTGTCTTTTAAAAAGCATTTAGACAGTTACAGGGGTAAGATGGGTATAGAGGGATATGGGCCAAATGCGGGCAGTTGGGACTAGCTTAAGGGTTTAAAAAAAAGGGTGGCATGGACGAGTTGGGCCGAAGGGCCTGTTTCCATGCTGTAAACCTGTATGACTCTATGACTATTTTAACTCTCAGTTCAGACTCTGCATGCCTCATTGATGATTCTTCTCCACAATTAGTTAATGGTTGTCTGTCCAGTTCAGATAGGTCCCAGATTCCCCACAGAGGGCACTATGTTGAAATGATTCACTAATCACAGTAAGTTCCAGTGCAAAATTGTGCAGAAAACATGAGTGTAAGAACGGCTGGCATTAACCCGCTGTTCAGATTAAAATCTGACCCATTAGCATGTTGTGGTATGTTTGCATATTTAGCATTGCAATCTGCCAGTGGCCCATAAAATATCTTTCCTGGAATATAAAGAGGAGGATATCTTGTATACAAAACCAAAATTGGAGTGGTGTGCAGTTCGCAGAAAGGCAGCAAGACTATTTCGGCCTTGGAAAGTCAGCCGCACAAAGTGATGCCGAACATTACCAGGAATCCGAGGATTAGATTTGCATTCTATGAAATTTAGGAGGCTGAGGGATGGTTTGATTGGGTGTTCAGGATTTTGAAAGGAACTCGTGGGGTGAATGGAGAGAAGCTGTTTCGTTGGTGGGGGAAGCAAGGGCCTGGGACATGACCTTAAAATCAGAGTGAAGCCATCCCAGAGAGAAGTTAAGAAACACCTGTTCAGGTAAAGTAGCGGAAATATGGAACTCTCCCTCAAAAGATGTTGGCTCAATTGATAGTTTTAAATATGAAACCAACTGGTATTTGCCAACTGGATTAAAGGATGTGGAACCAAGGTGAGTGGGTTAAATTAAGATACAGATCTCACTGAATGATGGAACAGGCTCTGCCTCTACTTTCATTGTGTCAGCATCACTGACTAATATCTGCATTCATCATCATAGAATCATAGAATCAGTACAGTGCAGAAGGAGGCCATTTGGCCCATTGAGTCTGCACTGACAATCCCGCCCAGGCCCTATCCCTGTCACCCCACATATTTACCCTGCTAGTCCCCCTGAGAGGCAATTTAGCATAGCTAATCAACCTAACCTGCACATCTTTGGAGTGTGGGAGGAAGCCGCAGCACCCGGAGGAAACCCACGCAGAGACGAAGAGAACATGCAAACTCCACACAGACAATCACCTAAGGCTGGATTTGAACCTGGGTCCCTGGCGCTGTGAGGCAGCAGTGATTTTTGATTTATTATTGTCACATGTATTGGTATACAGTGAAAAGTATTGCTTCTTGCGCACTATACAAAGCATACCATTCATAGAGAAGGAAAGGAGAGGGTGCAGAATGTAGTGTTACAATCATAACTAGAGTGTAGAGAAAGATCAACTTAATATATGGTAGGTCCATTCAAAAGTCTGATGGCAGCAGGGAAGAAGCTGTTCTTGAGTCAGTTGGTACGTGATCTCAGACTTTTGTAGTGCTAACCACTGTGAAAACTATGCCACCCCATTCCGCCAACATTTATGTGGGTAGCACTAACTAACGGAGGAATAACCTGCTGGGATGGTCATGTTAGTAATGGAAACTTTTAAATGGAAATGATCTGTAGATGGGTCTTGAAGATTCCAAATTATGGGGCTGTGACAATTTCCCTTGGTAGCTTGTCCCACTGTGGGATTGTCCTTGAGAAAACGACTGTTGTTGGAAACAAATAGTCTTTGTAGTTTTTGTGGATGACTGCCTCATGTTTCGTCGTTGCCAGAGGCACCAGGAACTTGTTTCTTTCAATTCGCAACAGTTCATTCCATATTTTATAGAATAGGGGAGACAGTACCAGGCGGTATTTTGTCCTGAAATCGCAAAATCCCACCCGAGGTCAACAGACCTTCCCATTGTCTGCCCCTCACCCACTCCGATTCCAGTAGTGGGCAGGGTGGTAAAATCCTGGTAGTAATGTCACTAATATCTAGAGAGCCAGGCTAATGCTCTGGGGTCATGGGTTCAAATCGCACCAGCGGTTAATAAGTCTGGGATATAAAGCTACTCTCAGTAATTGTGACCACAAATGTCATAAAAACTCATCTGGTTCACTAAGGTCCTTTAGGGAAAGAAATCTGCCGTCCTTACCTGGTTTGGCCTGCATGTGACTCTAGACCTCACTGCAATGGGTTTGCTTCTGGAATGGATTAGCAAGCCACTTGGTGCAAGGGCAATTAAGTATGGGCAACAAACGCTGGCCTTGCCAGGGACACTCGCATCCTATGAAAAAATAAAGGACATGTTCAGTCTCTGTCCATTACTGGTGATGGTCAGTCAGTCTTTGCTGTAGTGATTCTTATTCCAAATCTTTGATCAAGTGTGTGACACTGGTGTATTTCCCATACAAACTCGTGCAGCACATCTTATACGAACATAAGAACTAGGAGCAGGAGTAGGCCATTTGGCCCCTCGAACCTGCTCCACCATCCAATAAGATCATGGCTGATCTTTTCGTGGACTCAGCTCCACTTGCCCATCCGTTCACCATAACCCTTAATTCCTTTACTGTTTAAAAATGTATTTATCCCTGCCTTAAAAACATTCAATGAGATAGCCTCAACTGGGCAGGGAATTCCACAGATTCACAATCCTTTGGGTGAAGTAGTTCCTCCTCAACTCAGTCCCAAATCTGCTCCTCCTTATTTTGAGGCCATGCCCCCTAGTTCTACTTTTACCCGCCAGTGGAAACAACCTCCCTGATTCTATCTTATCTATTCTCTTCATAATTTTATAGACCCAGTCTATTCAATCTGTCCTCATAAGCCAACGCTCTCTCACCATTTTAGGATCCCACACATAACTTGCCTACTCAAGCAATGGACGAACAAATGTTTGGTAAGCTATAACTCTGATATTTTTGTTGCACTACCAAAGATTCCTCCTCAGAAACCGAAGAAACCTGTTGTTATCTGCTGAATGTAGAATCCCCATTGAACATTGGCAAGGTGGCACAGTGGTTAGCGCTGCTGCCTCAGGCTGCCACCTGGGTTCAATTCCACCCTCGGGTGACTGTCTGTGTGGAGTTTGCACATTCTCCCCGTGTCTGTGTGGGTTTCCTCCGGGTGCTCTGGTTTTCTCCCACAATAAGAAGTCTCACAACACCAGGTTAAAGTCCAACAGGTTTATTTGGTAGCAAATACCATAAGCTTTCGGAGCACTGCTCCTTCATCAGATGGAGTGGAAATGTGCTCTCAAACAGTGCACAGAGACACAACATCAAGTTACAGAATAGCGATTAGAATGCGAATCCCTAAAGCAGCCAGGTCTTAAAGGTGCAGACAATGTGGGTGGAGGGAGCATTCAACACAGGTTAAAGAGATGTGTATTGTCTCCAGACAGAACAGCTAGTGAGATTCTGCAAGCCCAGGAGGCAAGCTGTGGGGATTACTGATAATGTGACATCCCGGTTTTGGCCGTCCTCATGTGTGCGGAACTTGGCTATCAGTTTCTGCTCAGCGACTCTGCGCTGTCGTGTGTCGTGAAGGCCGCCTTGGAGAACGCTTACCTGAAGATCCAAGGCTGAATGCCCGTGACGGCATCTCCACATCATTTCTCCCACAATCCAAAGATGTGTGGGTTAGATGGATTGGCCATGCTAAATTGTCCCTCAATGTCCAAAGATGTGTAGGTTAGATGGATTAGCCACAGTAAAAAAGGATTATGGGGACAGGGCAGGGGAGAGAGCCTGAGTAATATACTCTGTCAGAGCGTTGGTGCAGACTCGATGAACTGAATGGCCTCCTTCTACACTGTAGGGTTTCTATGATTCTATTCTATGATTGTTTTAAAATTAAGTCCCAGATTTGGTTGCATTAGCTGAATGGTGTATGTTCCAATATTGCAGTGTGATATTCCTTACTTGTTCCCTCATTCAGCAAGAAGAGGTTGCACTGCTAATACTTTATTGCAAGGTGACATTCTCCTGCCTTACTTCAACAGGAATTCCAATACATTCATTGTTGAATGTCCCTGACCATGTCCCACCATGAGGAAACACAGCTTTAGAAACTTCCAATGTAGACACCCCGGCTTCCATACCTGTTCCCTAAACACTGGGAATGCCATCAAAAAATTTGAGCTGACCTTGCGTTACTGGGCAAGGTCATCCTCTTAGCGACAACTCACAAGCAGTGTGTAGTAGGCTGCAATCCCGCCGCCTCCACAAGCTATATTATCAGCCCTAACAGTGTGAGGGAGCTGTATTAGCACGCAGTTAATGAATCTGAAAGTGTGAGGGAGCTGAATTAATACAATCACTGATCCTCACAGTGCGAAGGAGCTGAATTAATAGAAAAGGCAATTGACGTGACAGTGTGAAGGAACTTAACAAGCACATCCCATCCCTCAACTCAAATGACCAAATGGGCAGAGCTGAACATCTGAAAAGGCCCTGCCATCAAACAGGTTGGTTGTCAAGGAGACATGCTATCTACTGAACTCTGACCTGAGACTGCATCCTGTCCATTCTGGACAATCCCTAGTCACCACATTCCACCGCCTGTTTTTAATTTTCACCACTGATTTCACTACTGATGATATTTGCCATATCAGTCCGATAAAGTTTAAGAATTTATTTATTAGTGTCACAAGTAGGCTTACATTAACACTGCAATGAAGTTACTATGAAAATCCCCCAGTCGCCCTACTCCAGCGCCTGTTCGGATACACTGAGGGAGAATTTAGCATGGCCAATGCACCTAACCAGCACGTCTTTCAGACTGTGGGAGGGAAACCGGAGCATCCGGAGGAAATCCATGCAGACATGGGGAGAATGCGCAGACTCCGCACAGACTGTGACCCAAGACAAGAATCGAACCTGGGTCCCTGGCGCCGTGAGTCAGCAGTGCTAACCACTGTGCTACCGTGCCACCCACATGATGGGAATGATGGTGGTGTAGTGGTAATATCTCTGGGCTAATGCTCTGGGGACATGAGTTCCAATCCTACCACAGCAGCTGGTGGAATTCAGATTTGATTAATAAAATTTGGAATATTTTTAAAAATCTTCTCTCAGTAATGGTGATCATGACAATTATCATCAATTGTCATTAAAAACCCATCTGGAGTAGCTCTTCCCTTTAGTTCAGTTTAGTAAGTGACGAGAGGATGTAGGTTCAAGATGAGGGGCAGGAGATTTAGTGGGGATGTGAGGAAAAATGTTTTTACCCAGAGGGCAGCAACGGCCTGGAATGCGCTGCCTGGGAGGGTGGTAGAGGCAGGTTGCCTCACATCAATTAAAAAGTACCTGGATGAGCGTCTGGCATGTCATAACATTCAAGGCTATGGGCCAAGTGCTGGTAAATGGGATTAGATGGGAGTTCAGGTGCTTCTCGTGTGCCGGTGCAGACTCAACGGGCCGAAGGGCCTCTTCTGCAGTGTATGATTTTATGGTTCACTCAGTGTTTGTTAGGGGAGGAAATCTGCCATCCTTACCCGGTCTGGCCTATAGGTGACTCCAGAACCACAACAACATGTTTGACTCTTAACTGTCCGCTAAAATGGGCTAGCAAGCCACTCAGTCCAAGGGCAATTAGGGATGGGCAACAAATGCTGGCCCAGCCTATTTGCATCTCATTAGTGGGATGCAGATGAAGGCCCGACCGGAATCACCCCCACCAAAACCATGCCGGATCCTCTGCAATGCCAGTGAAAAGCACACCAGTCGAACACACGTCTGGGCCAATGTAGTGCGCAGAAGTCGGGACTTCCCCGAAGAAGGCCAGGGGATGGAGGTTGCCAGCGACACTGGACCCTGGAACAGCACAGCGATGGATTGGGTGCAGAATCTATCAGGTAGATCTTCCAGTTTCAGTGTCTTCGAGGAAGTCCTTCTTCAGGGCGGCACGGTAGCACAGTGGTTAGCATTGCTGCTTCCAGGGTCCCGGGTTCGATTCCCGGCTCGGGTCATGTCCACACTGGCACATGACTACACTGTCTGTGTGGGGTTTGCGCATTCTCCTCGTGTCTGCGTGGGTTTCCTCCGGGTGCTCCGGTTTCCTCCCCCAGTCCAAAGATGTGCGGGTTAGGTTGATTGGCCAGGTTAAAAATTGCCCCTTAGAGTCCTGGGATGCGTAGGTTAGAGGGATTAGCGGGTAAAAAAAGGGATTAGCGGGTAGGGCCTGGGTGGGATTGTGGTCGGTGCAGACTCGATGGGCCGAATGGCCTCCTTCTGCACTGTAGGGTTTCTATGATTCTAGCTTCAGAGTGTTCCTGGAGATCCATCTTATTTCTTTAGTAAATCCATGGCTCTTCCATAGTAGGTCAGTGATAAGAACATAAGAACTAGCAGCAGGAGTAGACCATCTGGCCCTCGAGCCTGCTCCGCCATCCAATAAGATCATGAATGATCTTTTTGAGGACTCAGCTCCACTTACCCGCTTCCTGTTTCCTGTTGGCCTTCACAGTGGGAAACACTCCCCGTCTCCGTCACAGGATGTAGGCCCGGCCGGAAGAATTCCACCCTATGGGTGGGATTTTCCAGCTGCACTCGTTCCGAGACCGGAAAATGCCACCCAAGGTCAATGGACCTTCACATGGTCTGTGTCCCTCCTGCAATGATTCCCGTGGTGGGCTGGACGGGAGACTTCCAGCCTATAACTTTGTGACACTAGTCGGAGATCCCTTACTTGGGGGGGCTGCTGTGCTCCGAGATTCTCTCTCCTCACAGGGCTGTGTGTTCTCCCTGCCATATCCCAGCTAAAACAATTATTTCTTCCCGCTCCATATCCCACCTCCTGCTGCCTGGTAAAATTCAATCCTAAACACAGGTGTATTTACGCACTCGGCCACTGGGGATGCTGCAGCCCTTTAATATATAGATATTTTGGAAGATTAAGTGAGAAAAAAAACAAATTAAAGGGGATGAGATCATATATAAGCTAAAATAGAAATGCAGATGGTGCTAGAATAAGCTGGGAGAATAGGAGAACTATACATCTCAGAAGCAGTCACTTCCTTACTGTACACCACTGCCAAGCTAACCTGACTAGCCGGATTTTCAAAGTATTTTTACATGGGTTTTTTTCCGCGTTAAATGTGAGTTATGCCATTGTCAAGGTGAGAAACTCCCAGGAGGTTATTTCTCAAATAAATCACTCAGAGCTCCCACAGATAACACATCACATGATGCTTGTCTGAACTAGATCATCTCATCAAAGAGCCCATCAGGTCTTACAGAACAGGGCTCACTCTGCACACAGCCCAGCGTACGGATTCAATCTGACCAAATGATTCCGCCACTTTTATTTAAAATGCAAACAGAAAATGTTGGGAATCCTCAGCAGGTCGGGTAGCGTCTGCAGAGAGAGAAGCAGAGTAAACGTTTCAGGTCAGTGACCTTTCATCAGGACTGGAAAAAAAAAGTGACGTCAGATGTTTTAAACAAGTAGCGATTCAGGACGAGGGGGAGGGAGGGGAGAGAATGATCAGTAACTTCTTTCCGAAAATAGGGAGAAAAGATTGTGATGTGAAATTTAATGTTGTAGAGGAAGGCCGTCCAACGTAAATCCGAGCTCCTCATCACTTAGTGGAGCACTTTACGGTCTTCTGGACTCAACATTGATGATTCTGCCATTCCCATTTACACCTCCTCTAGTCTCACCTTTTGCCTCTTTGCTTTGCAGCACTGCCCATTTCTTATAGACTCACACCATCATCCCTTCAGCCATTTAATCACTCCAGCCTTCCACCCTGCGACAAATGCTGGTTAGGTGCACTGGCCAGGCTAAATTCTCCCTCAGTGTACCCAAACAGACACCGGAGTGTGGCGACTAGGAGATTTTCACAGTAACTTCATTGCAGTGTTAATGTAAGCCTACTTGTGACACTAATTAATTAATAAATAAATCTTCCCTTTTGAATTTCCACCACTCTACACTGTTTGTCCTTCCTTCTCAAGGGCAATTAGGGGAGGGCTAATAAATACTGACCTAGCCAATTTAATGTTTGTTTATTCATGTCACAAGTAGGCTTACAGTAACACTGTAATGAAGTTACTGTGACAATAGTTGCCACACCCCAGCGCCTGTTCGGGTACACTGAGGGGGAATTTAGCATGGCCAATGCACCGAACCAGTACATCTTTCAGACTCTGGGAAGAAACCTGAGCACCCGGAGGAAACCCACGCAGTCACGGGGAGAACGTGCAGACTCCACACTGACAATGGCACAAGCCGGGACTCGAACCCAGGTCCTTGGCGTTCTGAGGCAGCAGTGCTAACCACTGTGCTACCGTGCGACAGCCACCGCCTGAAAATAAATTTTTAAAATATGACCATAGCTCCAACCTTTTCCAGACCCGGTGAGGGTTCATCCATCTGCAATGTTGGGCGGGATTTTCCTTCCCCTCCACGGCATATGCCTCGGCGGCAGGAGGTTTTGCGCCGCTCGTTGTTGGCAAGATCTTATGGTCTCGCTGCTGCCAACTGGGTTTCTTGCCAAATGCACACCTCACCGTCAGGATACCCGTAGCAGGAGTGTGCCGTTGGCAGGACAATAAGATCCCACCAGCGTAGACAGCAGCAAGATTTTGGCCATTAACTCTGGTTGGAATCTGATCACCATTCTCACCGGTGGGATTTTCCCTCCCCGCTGCAGTGAACGGTGATTTGGCTGGCCGCCAAATTCTCCGTCTTTGCTGCAGCGGGAGCGTGGCGTGAATGGCCGGTGAGATCGCTGTTTCTCTCCCTGCTGCCTGAGGGCGCCATCTTACTGGGGCTGTTCACCCCACGTTCCCGCTGCAGCGAAGACGGAGAATTTGGTGACAAGCCAAATCTCGGTTCGCTGCAGCGGGATGGGAAAATCCCGCTAGCGCGAACGGTCAGAAAATTCCAGCCTGAATATTTCCAGCATTTTTATTTCAGATTCCAGAAAATCCTTAGTATATTCTTCTTTTATTTGGATTGCGGAAAACTTTGTTGGGCTCCAAGCGTTTACTGATTTTTATTTTAATTGTACTGCAGGCAAACATACTTCAAAATCACAGCGGTGACAAGATTCACTCTCACTCTCTGTGCACTGCCCAAGAATTGTGCTTAAACCCCTCCCACTCGCAAAGTGCTTCTGAAGTAACGACCATAATGACAGCAATTCCGTTGAATGCAGCAGATCTATTTGCAACTCATTTATTTTAAATCTACATAATTCAATAAAAAAGATGTGGTAAATCAAGAAATGGTGACTGAGTGGCACAAAGGTTGAGTTTTAAAAGCCTCACCATCTGTTCATCCATCTCCATCAGAGGATCAGAAATGACTGCATAAATTAAACGCGCCACTGTATCTGTCTCATCCGACGCGCGCTATAAAATCTTTTCATCACGCCGCCACTTAACCTTGTCAGACTTTTATTTTATCTTTAAATGTACTTGCAAATTCTATAGAGATCAGATTTGGGGTCAAAACTAGGAATGAGGAACTATTGGTGTAGCTCAATAATAACACAGCACATGGTACCTTAACTGCTGGATCATTGGGCGTTGGCCCATCATGGAGACTTCTCATTCTAAAAAGTGTACGCTACTACATTAATGTTCCAATGGTAGAATACAAAAGCAGGGATGTACTGCTGAGGATTTATAAGGCTCTGGTCAGACCACATTTGGAACATTGTGAGCAATTGTGGGCCCCGTATCTAAGGAAGGATGCTCTGCCCTTGGAGAGGGTCCGGAGGAGGTTCACGAGAATGATCCCGGGAATGAAAGGCTTGACGTATGAGGAGCGTTTGAGTGTCTCATACTTGGTGGAGTTTAGAAGGATGAGGGGGGATCTCATTGAAACTTACAAAATACTGAAAGGCTTGGATAGAGTGCATGAGGGGAAGATGTTTCCATTAGTGGGAAAGTCTAGGATCCGAGGGCACAGTCTCAGAGCAAAGTGACATCCCTTTAGAACTGAGATGAGGAGGAATTTCTTCAGCCAGAGGGTGGTGAATCTGTGGAATTAATTGCCACAGAAGGCTGTGGAGGCCAAGTCATTGAATGTATTCAAGACAGAGATGGATAGTTCTTAATTGGTAAGCGGATCAAAGCTTGCGGGGAAAGAAACATAGAAACATGGAAACTAAAAACAGGAGTAGGCCATTTGGCCCTTCAAGCCTGCACCGCCAATCATTTGATCATGGCTGATCATCAAATTCAATATCCTGATTCCTTCCTTCCCCCCATATCCCTTGATCCCTTTGGCCCCAAGAGCGATATCTAATTTCTTTTTGAAATCAGACAACAGTTTAGAAACATAGAAACATAGAAAAACTACAGCACAAACAGGCCCATCGGCCCACAAGTTGTGCCGAACACATCCCTACCTTCTAGACCTACCTATAACCCTCCATCCTATTAAGCTCCATGTACTCATCCTGGAGTCTCTTAAAAGACCCTATTGAGTTCGCCTCCACCACCACTGACGGCAGCCGATTCCACTCGCCCACCACTCTCTGTGTGAAAAACTTACCCCTAACATCTCCCCTGTACCTACCCCCCAGCACCTTAAACCTGTGTCCTCTCGTAGCAGACATTTCCACCCTGGGAAAAGGCCTCTGAGAGTCCACCCGATCTATGCCTCTCAACGTCTTATACACCTTTATTAGGTCTCCTCTCATCCTTCGTCTCTCCAAGGAGAAAAGACCGAGCTCCCTCAGCCTATCCTCATAAGGCATGCCACTCAATCCAGGCAACATCCTTGTAAATCTCCTCTGCACCCTTTCAATCTTTTCCACATCCTTCCTATAGTGAGGCGACCAGAACTGAGCACAGTACTCCAAGTGGGGTCTGACGAGGGTCTTATATAGCTGCATCATTATCCCCGGACTCATAAACTCAATCCCTTGATTGATAAAGGCCAGCACACCATACGCCTTCTTAACCACCTCCTCCACCTGCGGGGCCGATTTCAGAGTCCTATGGACCCGGACCCCAAGGTCCTTCTGATCCTCTACAGTACTAAGAGTCTTTCCCTTTATATTGTACTCCTTCATCCCATTTGACCTACCAAAATGGACCACGACGCATTTATCTGGGTTGAAGTGCATCTGCCACTTGTCCGCCCAGTCTTGCATCCTCTGTAACTTCTGACATTCCTCCAGACTATCCACAACCCCACCAACCTTCGTGTCGTCGGCAAACTTACCAACCCATCCCTCCACTTCCTCATCCAGGTCATTTATGAAAATGACAAACAGCAAGGGTCCCAGAACAGATCCCTGGGGCACACCTAGTTTGGCCTCACCTCAGTTCTAAAAATCCTTAAACTATGACCCCTAGAACAGGTGGGAACATGGGTTTGGGATACATATCAGCCATGATCAATGGGCTGAATGGCCTAATTCTGCTCCTGTGTCTTCTGGACTTCTGGTTTTGAGCTCCAATCTCCATTTTGTTTCAAGGTGGTTGATTTTAGCCAACAGTTATTTAATGAACGGTATGACACTAGGAAGTTCTGCAGAACAAAGGGACCTTGGTGTGTTTGTCCATAGGTCTGTGAAGGCGGAAGGGCATGTTAGTACGGTGGTGAAAAAGGCATATGTGACACTTGTTTTTATCAATCAAGGCATAGATTACAAAAGCAAGGGAGTCATGTTGGAGTTGTATAGAACTTTGGTGAGGCCACAGCTGGAGTACTGTGTGCAGTTCTGGTCACCACATTATAGGAAGGATGTGATTGCACTGGAGAGGGTGCAAAGGAAGTTCACCAGGATGCTGCCTGGGATGAAACATTTAAGTTATGAAGAGAGGTTGGGTCGGCTTGGATTGCTTTCGTTGGACCAGAGAAGACTGAGGAGCGACCTGATCAAGGTGTACAAGATTATGAACAGTATGGACAGAATTCATAAGGAGCAGCTGTTCCCCTTAGTTGAAGGGCCAATCATGAAAGGACATAGGTGCAAGGTGAGGGAGCTTGCCTAAAGCTTTCGGGATGATGTGAAGAAAAACCTTTTTACCTAGAGGGTGGTGACAGTCTGGAATGCACTGCCTGGGAGGGTGATAGAGGCAGGTTGCCTCACATCCTTTAAAAAGTACCTGGATGAGCACTTGGCACATCATAACATTCAGGGCTATGGGCCAAGTGCTGGCAGATGGGATTAAGTGGGAGGTAGGTGTTTCTCGTGTGTCAGTGCAGACGCGATGGGCCCAGGGGCCTCTTCTGCACTATGTGATTCTATGATTCCACAAGTTTGTCCAGAAGTAGGAACTGTAAGAATCACGCCTGGGCACTTGTGACTGGAGTGTGGACTTTTGTGTGAGGGCAGTTCTGGTGCTAAACCTTGCCAACATTCAAAGCCTAGGCTCGCACATGTGGAATGCCAACTTGGATGGCATCCTGGAGGATAAGAAAAAACATGATATACCTGTATATCATTTAATCACTACCACCATCACTCTATTTATTTATTAGTGTCACAAATAGGCTCACATTAACACTTCAATGAAGTTACTGTGAAAATCCCCTGGTCGCCACACTCTGGCGCCTGTTTGGGTAGTTTGAGGGAGAATTTAGCATGACCAATGTACCTAACCAGAACGTCTTTTGGACTGTTGGAGAAAACCAGAGCACCCAAAGGAAACCTACGCAGACACAGGGAGAACATGCAAACTCTGCACAGACCCAAGCCAAGAATTGAACCCGGTTCCCTGGTGCTGTGAGGCAACAGTGCTAACCACAGTGCCGTCTAAACAGACTTTCCTCTTTGTTCCAAACTTCCATGGCTCTGCACTTGCTTACAAACAGCTAGATCCCTAAACTTCTGTAATTCTGATGAAAGGTCATCAATCTGAAAGGTTAACGCTGTTTCTCCCCCCACAGATACTTCCTGACCTGTTGAGTGTTGGCAGCATTTTCTGTTTTTATTTTATGTATACTCCGGGTGACATTGCAAGGGATCGACACTGAACTTCCAGGGATCAGAGGCTGCGCCCTCACATCAAAAGTATTACAAAGCACAGTGAATACTATCATTAAATAGACTATTCTCAGGAGGTTGATTTTAATTTAATGTACTGTGGTAAATCTCCTGAGGTTCCTTTCAGTCAGGGGGCATGCATGCATCGCACTTATGATTTTCAGATAAGCACCAGCAATGCGCAAAGCCCCAGCACAGAACCTTGGAAACTTGCCGTTTCTCGTCATTCATTTTTCCTTTCCATTATATTTGATTAGCCGGGGCTTTTAATTTGGAATTCTATACTTTCCTAATTAGGTGCCCGTGCAAATTGGCCTCGAGCTTCTTCCTTTTCATCCAGCTTATGGTCGTGAGGTAGCAATTAAAATAATAACATTAGATCAATAAATGCTTTTTTTAATTAAAATTCCACGCTTGTTGCTTCATTCACAAATGACTGTCGCTCACTCCATGAGGCCGAATAAGCTGCAGGATGTCATTAGAGAGGGGGGATGATCCCGTTGAGAAAAAGGATGCAGAAAACGTCACCGTGCGTCCATGGCAGCTGTTCCTTTACAAATCACCTGCATGCGGTTATGATCACCGTTGGGGGAAAAACTGTAAAGCAAAATAACCCAATTTACTGAACGACCCCCAACTGAAGTAGACCGACAAGACTCCATTTTAAACAGCTAATACTTTCACATACCACAGAAGCAGTGAAAATTTAAAAAAATGATTGAACAGGCAAGCGATTCTTCCAATAAAAAGATAAGTTTCACTTCAGAAAATTGATATAACAAAGACATGTCTTATGCCAATCCCCACCTCACTCCCCGCACAAATGCAACACAGTGCAGCTGTACAGTTTCACAATATGCTGTTTTATATTCACACAGGGTAGATCCGGAGTGCGAGCCAATAACTTTCACCTTTGTGTTTCACCTGTACAATGATCATCAGCAGTGATATGAAGCCTCTCCCCTTCAACTCATGTCAGCCTTGATGCTGAAGCTTTCTAGTGTTCCTTTTTAACTGACGAGCCCAATGATACCCTGGTTCATGGTTAGGCCACCTCTGCGAAAACACCCCCAGAGTCTCCAGGCTATTCACATATATTCCCATGTTTTAGACCTTTTAAGTCAGCTCACGCAGTATCTCCATGAGCTCCTGTCTTCTTTCCTGCCAAACAGAACTACTTACCTCCAGGAATCATAGAATCCCTACAGTAGAGAAGGAGGCCAGTTGGCCCATTGAGTCTGCACCGACAACAATCCCACCCAGGCACTATCCCCATAACCCCACGTGTTTATCCGACTAATCCCCTAACACTAAGGGGCAATTCAGCATGGCCAATCAACCTAACCCGCACATCTTTGGACTGTGGGAGGAAACCGGAGCACCCGGAGGAAACCCACGCAGACACAGGGAGAAAGTGCAAACTCCACACAGACAGTGACCCAAGGCAGGAATTGAACCCGGGTCCCTGGCACTGTGAGGCAGCAGTGCTAACCACTGTGTCACTGTGCTGCCCTAAATTGATTATTAATGGTTGTCCTCAATTTGGAACTAAATGACTTAGAAACTGTTTCTGCCCGGTCTCGAACCAGGGACCTTTCATGTGTTAGGTGAACATGATAACCACTACATTGCAGGAATACTGTGACCCTGAGAGTGATTTGCTTCTTCCCTTCACAAGAACTGTCAGGGTCCCTCTTTCTATCTCTGTTTGCGCTCTACTTGTGTCTGCTTTTGTACGCTGGTCACTTTCACCCCACAGCATCTGTGTTTGTAGCTCTACATTTTGTCTGCAGCTCTCCTTTGTGTCTGCTACCCACATGGCTTCGTAACTACCTTCCTGTTGGTACTGCTTGCAAGTCCTGAGTAGCCAGATCATGTGGACCAGCATTTCTTATTGTCCAAGAAAGATTCGATTAATCCCTTTACAATTGGTGCAAGATTTGAAAGTTCCTGTCAAACATCCAATTACAGATTCCACAGACATTTTAAAGAAATTACAACTTATTTCTGATGACACGTTGGTTAGCGCTGCTGCCTCACAGCGCCAGGGACCCGGGTTCGATTCCCGGCTTGGGTCACTGTGTGTATGGAGTCTGCATGTTCTCCCCGTGTCTGCGTGGGTTTCCTCCGGGTGCTCCAGTTTCCTCCCACAGTCCGAAAGACTTGCTTGTTAGGAGAATTGGCCATGCTAAATTCTCCCTCAGTGTACCCGAACAGGCGCCGGAGCGTGGAGACTCGGGGATTTTCACAGTAACTTCATTGCAGTGTAAACCAACTTGTGGCACTAATAAATAAACTTTAAACTTTATAAACTTTGTACAGTTTTTTGGGTCAGACGATGTGAAGCTTGCCTGTAACCGTCTGGGCTGCTGCAAGTTTGTGCAGAGCTTAGTGGGAATATTGCTCATAGCTACTGAAATAACATGATTTACAGTTCCCTTTGATGCTTATAATTACCTCTGAGATCATGTGTAAAAGGGAGGAGCAGATCTGCTAGAAACACTTAGCAGGTCAGTCAGCACCCAGCAGAGAGAATAGACAAGCTAATGTTTTGCACGTAGGCCCTTTTTGTAAAATTACAACAGAGACCATACTTCACAAAAAAGTACTTAAATTTGTTGTAAATCAACTTTGGAAAATCCTGAAAAAATGAATGATGTTGGGGGTGATCTTACCGTCTCATCAGGCCAGTTGATCGGTGCGGTGAGCCATAAGATCGCAACGCAGGAGGAAAATCGGGTTTGTGCCTGGTTTCTCACCTATCACGATCTTGCTGGCCCTGGATTGCCAGTGTGTTCAGCCTCACACCTGGGAAGGGTGCAAGGCTGATTTCAATATTTAAATCTTTATTTAAATATTATTTGTGAGCCTGGGATGCAATCATCCGGGCTCACTTGTCTTGACAGCCTCGCTGGTGGAGGTCCTCACTGGCGATTATCACGTATGGTCCCCAGCAACAGGGACCTGACAAGCTAGCCTCATTGGTGGGACCAGAGGCCATTGAGGCCTCCAGAGTGGTCGGAGGTGGGGAGTGATGTACCATCAATCGAGCAAAGACAAGTTTGTATGCAAGAACAAATAGGCTTTTATTAGCAAAAGACTTGGAGCACACCCATGCCGATGAACTGGTCCAGACTGAGGCAGGGGGGTGGGGAGCCTGGACCGGGGGGGGCGGGGGGGGGAGGAGTCTCGGGTAGGTCCGGCAGGGATGTGTCCAGGCATGTCACATATACAGGTAATAGGCTAACAGTGGTTTACCACAGGGAGGGAGTAGTGCCCCTAGGGCACTGCCAGCCTGGCACCCTGACACTGTCAGCTGGCACTGTCCACCGGTCACCCTGGTACTGCCCACCAGGCACTGGGGTGGGGGGGAGAGGGGCAGTGACAGATCTCTCTGTGTTCTGTTGCACAGAACACTGAGAGATCTGTGCGTCCACGATAGCGCCCCCTGGTGTGAGCTTTCTAGTGAGAATGGAGTCCATCCACTCTCCCTATTGGTGTGAATCAAACTTTGCCTCTTTCTTTTTTACGAAGTGCCATAAGATCTGCCGAAATTCTACTGCCTCGGCGGCCACTGAATCGGAGCGGGGAGGGGCGGATGGCGGAAATGTCCATTGACCTTGGGCGGGAATTTCTGGTCTCGTTCAAACAAGGCCATAAAGTCCCGCCCATCATGTCTGAAACTTCGCTGAAAAAAATTCTTTCCCATTTTCACGCTCATTCGGCACTTAGAATATTTTTGGTAAGATCGTAGGGCGGCACGGTAGCACAGTGGTTAGCACTGCTGCTTCACAGCTCCAGGGTCCCGGGTTCGATTCCCGGCTCGGGTCACTGTCTGTGTGGAGTTTGCACATTCTCCTCGTGTCTGCGTGAGTTTCCTGCGGGTGCTCCGGTTTCCTCCCACAGTCCAAAGATGTGCGGGTTAGGTTGATTGGCCAGGTTAAAAATTGCCCCTTAGAGTCCTGGGATGCATAGGTTAGAGGGATTAGCGGGTAAATATGTGGGGGTAGGGCCTGGGTGGGATTGTGGTCGGTGCAGACTCGATGGGCCGAATGGCCTCCTTCTGCACTGTAGGGTTTCTATGATCGTCCCTGTTATGTTAAATGTAAGATTTACTTCCTTCTTCAGCCAGAATTAAATCTTCTGATTCCATACAATTATAAATATTACATTGGGCGTAGCTCAGTATTGGTTTACAAAACAAAAGAACTGTCCGTTCATCAGATAAAACCAAAATGGTGAAGAACGACACTATTTTCTGTGAACTTTTGGTAATCTTCTTTTAAAGTTGATCTTAAGAAGTAGCTCTCTGTGGTTGACAGGGCGAACAGAACTGAGATTAATAAAAACAATTTAAATCTTGCGGTTACTGCCCCAAAACAAAGTTGGGGAATGAAAGTTGCTTACTGTGAATGTGGTAATGGTTTTGCAGCACTTGTTTTGATCTATTAATAGAACGGGTTGAGATACAGCATCTTATTGTACGTGGAGGGGGCAGAGAAAGCGGCTTCCATTTCAGGTTGTGTGAGTTGCATCTTAATAAAAATTCCAACAAAGGAATCCGCCAACTAATTTGTGCAATCAGCGTTACTACCACAAATTTCAAATCTCCTTCAATTTAAAAAGGTCAACAGCTCGCAACTACAAAGAAAAGGCAATAGTGTTGTTGATTACGCATTTAAGCGGGTAATTATGCAGACCATGAAGAACAGTTCAATACTGCCTTCAATTAGCCTTGTAATACAGAAATGCAGCGCATACTCACGAGGTAATTTTTTTTCACCTCAGAATGCTGATTTCAATTTCCACAGCAGACTGAATTCCACTTAAGTGATTAGCTGATGAATAGTATTTCTATTAAGTCAACAGAAATGGAAGTCAAATATATTTATCTTTACACCTTTTGCACTTATTCCCCTTGATGGAACGTATTCGTTAAGTGCGAAGTTGATTTTCCCTTTCAACCATATAGGGCATGATGGCACAGTTGTTAGCACTGCTGCCTCACAGCGCCAAAGACCCGGGTTCAATTCCGGTCCTTGGGTGTCTGACTGTGTGGAGCTTGCATGTTCTCCCCGTGTCTGCCTTAGTTCCCTTCGGGTGCTCCAGTTTCCTCTCACAGTCCAGGTGAGGCCATGCTAAGTTGCCCTTTAGTGTTCCAAGATCTTAGAATCTTAGAATCCTACAGTGCAGAAGGAGGCCGTTTGGCCCATTGCGTCTGCACCGACCACAATCCCATCCAGGCCCTAACTCATGCATTTATCCCAGCTAGTGCTCCTGACACTAATGTGTAGGTTAGATGGATTAGCCATGGTGAATATCTGGGGTTAAGGTGTGGGAGAGGGTCTGGATAAGACACTCTGTCAGAGAGTCTGTGCAGACTCGATGGGCTGAATGGCTTCTTTCTGAACTGTAGGGATTCTTCTATGAAGTTCTATGTGTGCAATACTGAGCAGACACTGCAAATCGAATACCTCCCCACACTGCTGCAAAGGCAACGCATAGTCATACATTAAAGCTTACATTTATGAGGCTAGAACTGGGTCACATTAGCAAATTAATGCTTCACATCCCGGAAGTATTATGGGGCAGAAGGAGGCTATTCGGCCCATTGTGTCTGCATCAGCTCTCCAAATGACTCAATGCCATTCTCCTGCCTTTTCCCTGTACCCCTGTACCCCTGTATTTTGTTTCTGTTCAACTAATCAGCTAATGCCCTCTCGAATGCCTCGATTGAACCCGCCTCCGCCACACTTCCAGGCAGTGAATTCCAGATCTGAACCACTCGCTGTGTGATGAAGTCTTTTCTCACATCACATTCGCTTCTTTTGCAAATCATTTTAAATCGGTGTCCTCTTGTTCCTTATTGTTTCTTCTCTACTCTGTCCAACCCCTTCATGACTTTGAACATCGAATACAGCACTTCACTATGAACCCAAGTGAATGTCTGTGGAGTTGTCCTCAGAATCCCCCCCAGATGATTGTCACATGAGAGTTTCCAAACCCCACTCCCTAAAAAACACACTTTAAAATCTTTGTTCCCAATTTTGCTTTCTATTAGTGGTTTACATTCTGAAACGCCGTGCATGTTTTCCAAATAGCATTTTTAAACAATTCTTCTGTTCCACTTTTGACGGTGAATCCTGGATCCAGGTTTTACCCCACCCATTTAGAATTCCTTTGTCTTTACTGCTGTACAAACTGTTCACAATTGCTTTAACTCTTGATTCCCAAATTCCAGTAAAATGGTATCAAACATTTAATTTACCTCTGAAGTCTGCTGCCCCACTTTAAATCTGGTACTGTAACTGTCTCTTTAACTCAGAACACTTTGTTTACTTGAATTATTCAGAACAATACCTTGTTCTCTATTCTCTTAACTCCACTCACCTTAAGACATTCTTTCTGTACCAATTTCCTATTTATCTGAACTGTAATTTGTTCCTTAGGAAGCTTGTATCTGCAACCCCTTGTCCTGTCCAGCTTCTCCTTGCAGAGTTGAGAGATGTTCACTCCTTGGTGTCCTATTCCCAACTGTAATATTATCTGCTAAAAGTAAGACTTAAAAGATTTCCTCCCTTACAAGGCCTCCAGTTGCTATGCAATGACTGCTACTGCTATTTTTCTTCATGCCATAACCCTCTCTAAGCACAATAGAATCACAGTTGGAATTGAAACCAACCCCCACACATACAAACACCTTTGTCCAACATGAATGTAACTATAAGTTTTACCCTTCCAGGCACAGAAACATTAAATTAAACACACTTAAAACTACATCTTATTTCTAATGTTTACCAATACAAATCCCTTAAAACTACTTTTGTTTACCTAACACACCAAAGTTGCTGCCTGACTTTTTGCGCACTTCCTGCATTTTATTCTTTTTACCTCAGATTTTCAGCAGCTGCAGAATTTTATTTTATAATACTGAGGAGTAATTCATTGGCTGTGAAGTATTTTGCAACAAGATGCGAAATATATAATTACTAGTTGTTTCTTCCTTCATGAATACGCTAATATCACCTACAATAATTTTCTGGTTTAATGAGTAACACTGGATAATTGAAGTGCCAAAACTGAAATCTATTATACAAGAAATCTATTATATCTATTATGTTGTATCTATTATACAAGAAGAAAAGACTTGTTTTTATATTGCGTTTTCACAACCACTGGATGTTTCAAATCACTTTACAGCACTGTTGCATTGTAGGAAACACACCAGCCAATCCGCTCTCAACAAACTCATATAAACAGCAACGTGATAATCAGCAGCTAATCTGTTCTTTTTGTGATACTGACTGAGGGATAAATATTGGCTGGGTCACAGGGGGAGAAGTCTCCTTCTCGAGATAGTGCCATGGGATCTTTAATGGCCACCCAAGCAGGCAGATTGGGGCTTGCTTTAACATTTCATCCAATGATGATTGATATGGGGATCTATTGGGCAATATGGGGAGCTATGGGTGATATGGGGGGCTATGGGTGATATGGGGTGATATGGACGATATTGGAAGCTATGGGTGATATGGAAGCTATGGATGATATAGGACGATATGGATGTTATGGGGAGCTATGGATGTTATGGGGAGCTATGGGTGATATGGGGAGCTATGGATGATAAGGGGAGATATGGATGATATGGGGAGATATGGGTGATATGTGGGTAATATGGGGAGCTATGGGTGACATGAGGAGCTATCTTTACACTCATGGCATTGCTTAATTTTCTTTTGTTCTCATGTTTTTTATTTAAAATATCTGAGTTAGTTGGGAATAATGATTTTGGGGCTGAGTTTCCTCAGAGTGATTGAAACCACTGTTATGTCAGTGGAGAAAATTTACATTGATTGGTAGTCAGGAGAAATTTTGCACACCGATTTCCTGAATTAGCTCATTGGTGTAATGAAGTCCCATGCGAAGTAGGTGTCATCGGCTGAAATGTTTGTAAATTGGAACGTAGCCTGTAATAGCCAGTTCTGGCTGAACATTATAGCCATGACCAGAAATGGGGACAATCAGGAAGAAACGATACATGACCCATTTACTTTATTCTCAAATAACTTTTTCACATATTTCATTCATCGTTTCCCCATGGGTTTATGTATGGCTGCAACAGGAACAAATGAACACACAAGAAAGCAGGCCAGGGCATTCAGACATAGAAACAAAACACAAAATTTTATATTCTTGCATCTCCAAGCTCCACAGAAGGAAACAGAATGCAGGAGTTGGGTATGGATGCCAGCAATTCTGCCAAGAATCTCACTGTGCCACCTAGAGGGATGCACTATTGACACTGTCTCTATCCCAGCCCTGTAGATCAGTGCCAAGAGAAGTTCAATGATCTTATCAGGGCAAGTAAGGTAACAGGCTGAACACTTCATCCTATACCTGCATTAAGCATTAAGTTAGTTACATTAAGCACTACCCTATTCTCCACCCTCTTAAGAAAAACAATGAATGCTTCACAATACCAATCATAAATATCACTTTTAGCATTTCCTCAGTGTGACAGTGATAAATGCACATATGTTTGTGTACATTGTGTTGAATACCTTGGATTACCACATATGCTTTATGAGACTTGTTTTTATGTGACGCCCTTTAAGGACATTTCCAAGTGCTTTGGAGGTATAATCACTGTTGTTATGTAGGCAACTGCTACATCTAATCTGTACACAGCAAGACCCTACAAACAATAATAAAACTAATAATCAGTCCATCTTTTTAGTGGTGCAGAGGGATGAATGTTGGCCAGGAAAAATCTCTGCAGTGTTTTTTTTTAATGGGATTTTTTATTACAGCCACCTAAAGAGGTGAAAAGGAACCTGTTTTATCAACACACCTGAGAGACAATCAGCCCCTTCAACAATACTGTTGTGTATGTGGACAAGCTGAGTGTGTGGGAATCTGCATGGCAGATACAGTATAATGTGAATAAATGTGAGCTTGTCCAGTTCGGTAGCAATAATAGGAAAACAGGCTATGACTTGAATGGGTGTAAATTGAGAGAGGTGGATACTCAAAGAGACCTTAGAGTCCTTGTGTATCAGTCGCTGAAAGTAAGCGCGCAGGTACAGCAGGCAGTTAAGAAGGCAAATGGTATGTTGGCCTTCATAGCGAGAGGATTTGAGTATAGGGATAGGGATGTTTTCCTGCAATTGTATAGCGTGTTGATGAGGCCACACCTGGAGTATTGTGTGCAGTTTTGGTGTCCTTATCTGAGGAAGGATGTCCTTGCTATAGAAGGAGTACAGCGAAGATTTACCAGGCTGATTTCTGGGATGGCAGGTCTTTCATATGAGGAGAGACTAAGTTGGCTAGGATTATATTCACTGGAGTTTAGAAGAGTGAGAGTGGGTCTCATAGAAACTTATAAAATTCTAACAGGGTAGATTCAGAAAGAATGTTCCCATGGGGGAGTCCAGAACTAGGGATCATAGTTTGAGGATAAGGAGTAAACCTTTTAGAACTGAGGTGAGGAGAAATTTTTTCACCCAGAGGATGGTGAATGTGTGGAATTCACTACCACAGAATGTAGCTCAAGGCCAAAACGTTAACAGATTTCAGGAAGAAATTAGATATAGCTCTTGGGGCTAAAGGTATCAAGGATAGGAGAGGAAAGCGGGATCAGGATATTGAATTCGATGATCAGCCATGATCAAAATGAATGGCGGAGCAGACTCGAAGGGCCGAATGGCCTCCTCCTGCTTCTAGTTTCTATACTTCTGTTTCTATGTCTGTCTCGTTAAGACAGTACGGCAGAAGTAAGCCACCTGACTTGAGGAACTAATGGAATCCAAGAGTGAGTGCAGTCCTCTCTTTCGGGTAGAATCAGGTAGAAACCATGTTGTAAGCATATAAGCACTGGATCTCTGCTCCAGGGCTGCCTACAGATGCAACATTCCTTACCAAGTTTCTCTCATCAATAACTACCTTTCGTTCCTGACAAAGCCTGAAATCCCTTGATGATGTTAGAATGCCACAACGTAACAAATACAACACCCCTTGGCCGCTCTACAGAATTGTCACTTAGATTGTGTGCTCACGGCAGTGGTGAGGCTTGAACCCACAACCTTGGATTCGGAGTTAAGCGTGCCACTTGACTGAGCCTAAGCTGGGACACGACTGATTATTTTGTTATTTTGTAACCAGCTGTACATTGTAAGGTGTAGGGTGATGGTCTTTAAGTTGTCACGTCAAAAACATAATTAAGTCTTGGAAGATTTCCTCCAAACCTGATCGGTGACTTGATCTGATTAGGCGTTTTTTTAAAATGAATTGGGAGTTGGCTGTGATTCATGTTCGTGCACTCAAACCGTGAGAACAGACATGCTGGGAGCTGCCCATGTGATACAATGAAACTTCAGTAACATTGGCACCTACACATATTTTGCTAGATTCTCACCAAACCTGATAAGTGACTCCTTCCTGTAACAGTGTTCACTGCACATCAGAAAAAAATTCAAAGATTCAGTTTGAAAACTGCATGTAGCAAATAACCATGAGCGTGCTTGTGTATGCTGGATCAGACAAAAGATGTATTTGAACCATATTCAAAATTAATTACCATTGCTGATGCCACCTACATCACATGGACTGTGACGGTTCAAAAAAGCAGCTTAGTGGGCAGCACGGTGGTTAACACTGCTGCCTCACAGCGCCAGGGACCAGAGTTCAATTCCGGCCTTGGGTGACTGTTTGTGTGGAGTTTGCACCTTCTCCCCGTGTCTGCGTGGGTTTCCTCCCACACTCCAAAGATGTGCGGGGTAGGTTGATCAGCCAGGCTAAATTGACCCTTAGTGTCAGGGGGACTGGCAGAGTAAATGTGTGGGTTTATGGGGGATAGGACCTGGGTGGGATTGTTGTTGGTGCAGGCTCGATGGGCCGAATGGCTTTCTTCTGCACTGTAGGGATTCCATGATTCTATGATTCTATTCTCACCACCACCTTCTCAAGAGCAATGAGAGGGATGGGCAATAAATCCAGGCCTAGCCAGCGATGTCCATACCCCTTAAATGAATAACTAAAAAAAAGAATGATCAAAATATGTTACTTTCTGAGAGTCGTTTACAAAATACGATAGGGGCGTTTAAGGGGCTTTTAGATAAGGACATGAATATGCAAGGAATAGAGGCATATGGACCAAGGGCAGGCAGAAGGGATTAATTTAATTTGGCATCATATTTGGCACAGCATCGTAGGCCTGTTCCTGTGTTGTACTGTTCTATGTTCTATGTTCTAAGGCAGCCATATTTGCTGTTGCCCGCTTACAGGCGTTGATAGGGCGCAGAATAAATGCAACCAAGGCATTTGATCAGATTTATGAATGGGTACATTATAACCAGTAATGTGATAATGCATTATAATGAACGATTGTAAAGTTTAATGGCAAAACTGAACTTTGATTTTCAAAAAGTACCAACCAGGAGCTCTTAATGGAAAGTGAACATCTGCTGCAGCATGATCATTCCCCTCAGGCTTTGTGTTAAGCTTGCAGAGCAGTCTATTTCTGGCTGTTCTGGGAACTTAGCCTCCCTGATGACTCCCCAGTGGTAACAACGCCCTTTAAATATTAAGGAATGTGCCTTGTCTTTCCACGATGTTTTTGGCCTGGGAGACATTTACGTTGCAGCATCTCACTTTCAAATAAGGTCAACGTTATTTCTAGCTGAATTACGAGAGCCCCGTGAAAACATATTGATGGTGGCAGCAGAGTAGCTGATCTATTTCAGTAAAGGAAGTGAACTGGCGGAGAGTCAGTTCTTTTGAGGCACGGGCAGTTTTCCCATGGCATTGCCCACGGTAGTCAGCAACTACTTCCCATATCAGGTTTGTTACAGCGAATAAGTGTGACATTTACAAGTGTCGGTGTGCACCATATGCAATACTTTGAATATATTACCTGTCAATCACCCATGACTTGGAACACAGGGACTCAGAACTACATACAGTGTTCAGAGTGCAGGTAGGCTTAGCGTGTGTGTTATAAATTCAGGTCTTACAGGTTCGGTGGTACAGGTTACTTTGTAAGCGGCCCTTGCAGTTTTTATATTCCACATTAACTCCAGTCAATATCTAGCTGTGTTAGAGTCATGGAGATTTACAGCATGGAAACAGGCCTTTCGGCCCAACTTGTCCATGCCGCCCTTTCTTTTTAAACCCCAAAGCTAGTCCCAATTGCCCTCATTTGGCCCATATCCCCCTATACCAATCTTACCCATGTAACTGTCTAAATGCTTTTTAAAAGACAAAATTGTACCCGCCTCTACTACTACCTCTGGCAGCTCATTCCAGACACTCACCACCCTCTGAGTGAAAAAAATTCCTCCACTGGACCCTTTTGTACCTATCCCCTCTCACCTTAAACCTAAGCTCTCTAGTTTTAGAACCCCCTAGCTTTGGGAAAATATGTTGACTATCTACCTTATCTATGCCCCTCATTATTTTATAGACCTCTAAGAGACCACCCTTAAGCCTGCTACGCTCCAGGGGAAAATGCTCCAGTCTATCCTCCCTCTCCTTATAACTCAAACCATCAAGTTCTGGTGGCAGCCTAACAAATCTTTTCTGCACTCTTTCTAGTTTAATAATATCTTTTCTATAATAGGGTGACCAGAACTGTACACAGTATTCCAAGTGTGGCCTTACTAATGTCTTGAAACAACTTCAACAATATGTCTCAACTCCTGTATCAATGTTCTGACCAATGAAACCAAGCATGCCGAATGCCTTCTTCACCATCCTGTCCAGCTGTGACTCCACTTTCAAGGAGCTATGAACCTGTACCCCTAGATCTCTTTGTTCTATAACTCTCCCCAACGCCCTACCATTAACTGAGTAAGTCCTGCCCCAATTTGATCTACCAAAATGCATCACCTTGCATTTATGTAAATTAAACTCCATCTGCAATTCATCGGTCCACTGGCCCAATTGATCAAGATCCCGTTGCAATCCTAGATAACCTTCTTCATTGTCCACTATGATACCAATCTTGGGTGTCTCTGCAAACTTAATAACCATGCCTCCTAAATTCTCATCCAAATCATTAATATAAATAACAAATAACAGTGGACCGAGCACCGATCCTTGAGGTACATTGCTAGTCACAGGCCTCTAGTTTGAAAAGCAACCTTCTACAACTACCCTCTTCTATTGTCAAGCCAATTTTGTATCCAATTGGCTACCTTACCCTGGATCCCGTGAGATTTAACCTAATGCAACAACCTACCATGCAGTACCTTGTCAAAGGCCTTACTAAAGTCCATGTAGATAATGCCAACTGCACTGCTCTCATCTACCTTATTGGTTACCCCTTCAAAAAATTCAATCAAATTTGTGAGACATGATTTTCCATTCACAAAGCTATGCTGATTGTCCCTAATCTGTCCTTGCCTCTCTAAATACCTGTGGATCCTGTCTCTCAGAATACCTTCTAACAATTTACCCACTACAGACGTTAGGCTCACTGGTTGTAGTTTCCGGGCTTTTCCCCACAGCTCTTCCTAAACAAAGGCACAACATTTGCCAACCTCCAATCTTCAGGCACCTCACTTTTGGCTGTCGATGATTCAAATATTTCTGCTAGGGGACTCGCAATTTCCTCCCTAGCCTCCCACAACGTCCTGGGATACATTTCGTCAGGTCCCGGGGATTTATGTACCTTGATGCGCTTTAAGACTTCCAGCACCATCTCCTCTGTAATATGTACACTCCTCAAGACATCATTATTTATTTCCCCAAGTTCCCTAACAGACATGCCTTTCTCAACAGTAAATACCGATGAGAAATATTCATGCTGTGTAGCCCGAGGATACCTTTTTATTCAATAGTGGGACATGGTTGTCACTGGCTGTTCAGCATTTATTTCCCATTCCTAGAGGGGCATGGCCCCTTTAAGAAGATGGGTCAAGTGACCCGGGGCATGGGGTGACCTGCCCGAGAAACTGCCCCTAGAGGGTTGGAGTGCGAGGAGTGCAGTCCTTCAATAACCCCTATTGTTCCTGTGGTTTGCCTTTCCGTGTGACTTTTTTGGATTTGTCTCCTGGTTAGTCTCAGACTTAACATCTGGTTGCTCTTGGAGGGCAGTTGAGACTCAACCACATTGTCGTGGCTCTGGAGTCACATGTAGGGTCACATGTCTCTTTCCAGTCTGGGGAAGGACAGCAGACTTCCTTCCCTGGAGGACATTAGTGAATTAGGTTTATCTGACAATCGACAATGGTTTCGTGGTCGTCATTGGATTCTTAATTCCAGATATTTTTTTTACTGAATTAAAATTCCATCATCTGCCGTGGCTGGATTCGAACTTGGGTCCCCAGAACATTAGCTGAGTTTCTGGGTTAATAGTCTAGCGATAATACCACTAGGCCATCGCCTCTCCCTACTACATGCAGTGTTCGGAATGAAGGTAGGATTAGTGTGCATGTTATAAATTCAGGTCTGCTGTAAATTGTTCTTACAGGTTCAGTGGTACAGGTTACTTTGTACGTGACCCTTGCAGCCTTTATATTCCAAGTTAACTCTGGCCAACACCTAGCTATATTGTGTAGCCCGAGGCTATAGGAATGCACAGTCCCCTGCTCCCCATGCTGGTTATGAACTGGCTACTGTAAGATTGCACTTATTTCACTGATCGGCATAACTGATGGAAACTCGAGGAAGCCAAGTCACCGTCAAATCAGCAAGCTGGTTTACACATGACTGAATAAAAGCAGTCATTTTAAGCATTTTTAATCTTCTACAACATGTCCCCTGATGAGACAAGGCACCAAAAGTGTTATTCCAGCTAGCCAACGGAATGTTCGCCATTCTGTTTTATTTTCTCCCCAAGGTCAGCTTCTCGCTGGGAACGCCAGGAACCCAATATTATTCCTGGCTCAGGATAAGACTAAAATGGTGGATGTCTCAAATCTCAGTCAGAAGTCATAGGTTCTAGCTCTGCTCCAGAGGCTTATTCACGTAATCTAGGCCGTGCTGTGTTGTTCAGATGAAATACTAAACTGAAGCCTTTGAGCTCTTAGGGGGATGTAAAAGATCCCACAACAGAACTTGAAGGAAAGCGCGGGTCCTGGCTAATATTTATCGAGGGACAGACATTCTGGAGGCAGATGTGCAGAGGTAAGGGCAGGATTCGCAGAGTCGGTAGTGGGAAGAAGTGAGTTGGACAGGAAAGATTAGCCCACAGTGGGAAGTTTGGTGAAAGAGTGGGATGGGGCTGCTGCACGTAATAAGGCAAAGGCCTTGGTGATGCTGAGAGAGGCACAGCGGGAAGCTGCAGGCTTATCTAAGAGGGAGTCAGGCCAGGGACAGCGGCACATGTCTGCAGGTTCAAAGGGCACTGTGGCAGGAAATTGTGAGGGCAAAGTAACTGAGAGTGGGAAAGTGGAAGGAAGCAGATTGATAGAAGAGAGTTATTGAGGAGAGGTAAAGAGCGAAGAGGTAAAAAAAAAGTGGAAATAGATTGCCGGGCTCAAGTCTGGGTCAGCAGCCAAAATAAGCATGAGAATGGACTTGGGAAGTCTCAAGTTACATAGGTCTGGTTACATCTAAGTTTTGATACATAAAACCCTGATAGTTAAATCGGAAATAGGAAATAGATAGGAGATAATAGAGTTCAGAGTCAAGGTCACAGGTCCCATGGTGAGATAACGATAACAAAGTAAAGATAGGTGGATAATATCGCAACATATTTCTCTTGATAAAGTGTTGCCTTGCTCTTTTCAATGCCACAATTGTACATTCGTCCACCTGCAACATGCTTCTGTCTCGTATCAGCTTACAGTAATTCAATTATCGTTTGTCTATTAAGTGGAGAGATAACCACTGGGGATAACGTGATAGAATCAGTAAAGAGAGCTTTTGACGATATGTAGCACATCACTGCTGCAAACGAGAAGGAGCTGGGGCAGCAACGGGGATTCTCAGAACACGGTGAAGGGAGCTGAGGGATGGGGAAAGTTGGTGAATAATAAAATGCTACTTCATTCACCGAAATGTAACATTTCACCAATTGCAATCAACAGATAAACAGTGCAGAATCGTTGGAAAATTGAGAGTGATTGACGATGGTTCTGGTAACATAAGCAATTTAATCACAGGGCTGGTATGGTGCAGAAGGAGACTATTTGGCCCATTGTGTCTGCACTGGCTCTCCAAACGAACATTAGACTTAGTGCCATTCCCCTGCCTTTTCCCCATTCCTCTGCACATTGTTGTTATTCAAATAATCATCTGATGCCCTCTTGAATGCCTCAGTTGAACCTGTCTTCACCACACTTCCAGGCAGCACATTCCAGACCCCACCCACCAGCTGTGTGATGAATTTTTTTCACATTTGCTTCGTTTGAAAATCACCTTCAATCTGTGCCCTCTCGTTCTTCATCCTTTACGAGGGGAACAGTTTCTCCCTAAGTACTCTGTCCAGTCTCTTCATGATTTTGAGCACCTCTATCAAATCTGCTCTTAGCCTTTTTCTCACCAAGGAGAATAGTTCCAACCTCTTCAATCTATCCTCATAACTGAAGTTTCTCACTCCTGGAACCATTCTTGTAAATCTTTTCTTCACTTTCTCCAATGCGTTCACATCCATCCTTAGTGCAATGCCCAGAATTATACAAAGTATTTCAACTGAGGTCAAACTAGTGTCTTGCCTAAGTTCAACATAACCTCCTTGCTCTATGCTCCTATTAATAAATTTATTAAAATGTATTAATAAATTAATAATTAATTTATTAAATTAATTAATAAAAGGGGGGGGGAATAAACCAATAAACTAATGCAATACTAAAGGCCTCATAATACAATAATAACCAAACCTTTTACAACAATAAAGTCTGTCAACATTCCCGGGGCTTTATGCTGTATGTTTTATTAACTGCTCTCCCCACCTGTCCTGCCACCTTTAATGATCTATGCACAGGTACACCCAGGTCCCTCTGCTTCTGCATCCCCTCAATAATTTTACCCCTTATCTTATTGATGCACATCAATTTCGACACGAGGCTCGAAGCTCAGTAAATGAAAGCTTTTATTTACTATTAATGAAGCTATCAGAACTTATGTACACTATCCCAGACTGAAGGGGTCCCGGCCAGAGCAGGGACTCTTATACCTCTCCCAGGAGGCGGAGCCCGACTGGGATGTGCCACAACAGTATCATACAAAGGTGTAACAACCCCACCCTAACCCAACAGCAACAATAGCACAATCCAACAGTAACATATGTACATCCTTGTAGTCCTGGCCAGCCCCTGGCTCAGCACTATCCAGTGGGAACCAACGATGGTTCACCACACTTATATTGTCCATGTTCTTCCTACCAAAATGCACCATCTCACACTTCTCCGCATTGAACTTCATCTGCCATCTCTCTGCCCATTCCACCAACTTGCCTATGTCCTTTTGAAGTTCTGCGCTGCCCTTTTCACAGTTTACAATGGTTCCAAGTTTTTTGTCCTTTCCACACCAAGATCTAGACCATTAATATATTTCAGGAAAAGCAAGGATCCCAATACCGACCCCTGAGGAACGCCATTACAAACTTCCCTCCAGCCTGAAAAATAACCACTACTCTCTGCTTCCTATTATTCAGCCAATTTTGTGTCCGCTTTTCAACTATCCCTTTTATAATTTTTCTCACATGTTTGAGTGTGGAACTGTATTGAATGCTTTCTAAAGTCCATGTGCACCACATCAACAACATTACCCTCATTGACTCTTTGTTACCCCTTCAAAAATCCCCAGCAAGTCAGTTAGTATTGACAAACTATTTGACCATAGCAGCATCACCTTTGAGCCAGATCCCCTCTTCAGCCACACATTTCAGCAGCAATCAGGCTAAATCACAGTCACAATCATGAGCCAGAACCATACTTCTCCCTCCCTCATCCAAGAACTGCCTGGTCACCTGATATCAACCACTTCAGCACACAGCGAGCTTCAAACCCGGGACTCTACTAATCTGTGCAGTTTGTCTCATAGAATCATGGAATCATACAGCGTAGGAGAGGCCCTTCAGCCCATCGAGCCCATACTGACACATTAGAAACACCTGAACATCCACCTAATCCCACTTGGCAGCACTTGACCCATGGCCCTGAATGTTATGACGTGTCAAGTGCTCACCCAGGTGCTTTTTAAAGGATGTGAGGCAACCCGCCTCCACCACCCTCCCAGGCAGTGCCTTCCAGACCGTCACTACCGTCTGGGTAAAAAGGTTTTTCCTCACATCCCCCCTAAACCTCCTGCCCCTCACCTGAACCTATGTCCCCTTGTGACTGACCCTTCAATTAAGGGGAACAGCTGCTCCTTATCCACTCTGTCCATGTCTCTCATAATCTTGGACACTTCAATCAGGTTGTCCCTCAGTCTTCTCTGCTCCAACGAAAACAACCCAAGCCTACCCAACCTCTCTTCATAGCTTAAATGTTCCATCCCAGGCAGCATCCTGGTGAATCTCCTCTGCATCCCCTCCAGTGCAATCACATCCTTCCTATAATGTGGCGACCAGAACTGCACACAATACTCTAGCTGTGGCTTCACCAAAGTTCTATACAACTCCAACATGACTTCCCTGCTTTTGTAATCTCTGCCTCGATTGATAAATGCAAGTGTCCCATTTGCCCTTTTCACCACCCTACTAACATGCCCTTCCGCCTCCAGAGATCTATGACTAAACACGCCAAGGTCCCTTTGTTCCACAGAACTTCCTAGTGTCCTGCCATTCATTGAATACTTCCTTGTTTCCTTATTCAATGAACTCATTGAGCCATTGAAGGAGACCAGGACTGGAATTTTCCCGTCCCGCCCGCCACAGGAATCATAGCGGGCAGGGGGCGGACCACGCAAAGGTCCATTGACCTCGGACGAGCATTTCAGTTTTGGGGCAAGGGTGGATGGAAAATCCCATCCCGGGAGTCTGTTCCAAATCCACAATGTGGAAAGGACTCAACCTGAGTTTGAATGGGAGGATGGCTCTATTTTCTGGGAGAGTCCTGATCAGGCAGGTTCAATGCAGTACATGTGGTTCCCCTTGAGTTATACCTTCAGACTGGTGACCTGATCCAGGACAAATAAGTTAAGGAAAACAGACGTAAGCCTATGTGCCTTTTCTGTATGCCATGTCTCTAGACATGGGAAATCTCCTAAGATTAAGCCTGAGTAGCTCTCTGTTCTGTTCCACTGTGTTCCAAACAGTGTCATAGCCAGGAACAAACACAGCTTCGTTTTTAGCCGAGCCCATTAATCACAGCATGATAGCATGCATAAGTTTTTTTGGGTAAAAGAGATGCTTTGCATGGGCAGCAGGTTTCTGTCTCACACACTTGTCAATGTAGAGAACATCGGAAAAAATTTCAGAAGGTATCTCTCCTTGGTAAGATGTTTCAGTACTGGTATGGTATTAGCTATGAGGAGAGGCTGGATAAACTCAGTTTGTTCTCACTGGAATGACGGAGGTTGAGGAGTGACCTGATAGAAGTTTACAAGATAATGAGTGGCATGGACAGAGTGGATAGTCAGACACTCTTTCCTCGGATAGAAAAGTCAAGCACGAGGGCACATAGGTTTGAGGTGCGTGGGGAAAAGTTTAGAGGAGATGTGCAAGGCAAATTTTTTTACACAGAGGGTGATGAATGTCTGGAACTCGCTGCCCAGGGAGGTGTGGGAGCAGGTATGATAGCGGCATTTAAGGGCATCTAGACAAATACATGAATAGGATGAGAATGGAAGGGTACAGACTCCATACGTGCATATGGTTTTAGTTTAGGCCACATCGTGATCGACACAGGTATGGAGGGCCGAAGGGCCTGTTGCTGTGCTGTACTGTTCTTTGTTCTTTGGTGGTAACAAAGGTAAACAGGGAAGGGGTCCGAGATCTCATTTGAGCTCTGCTTTTCTGGGACTGCATATTGATAAGACTGCTTTATGTCAAGACTGCAGAAGCTGCAGCCATTGTGAGAGACGTCAAGTTGGCCCTAATGCAAAAAATATTTGGGCAATATAATGTGAATTTATGCTCGCAAACATACTTTGCCAGTCAACACAATGGCCTACAACTCATCGGAGAGTTGAGGACGCTCAATGATGTGCAGACAGGGATCTGAGCATTCAATTGAATCCATACAGACCTTCTCCATAAATCCATTTTTGTACAAATCCTTTGTTGATTCTACATTAGACGTGATCAATAACATTGTCTCACGTAACGCTGGATTGTTCATTATGAACGGGATTTTGGAGTGTAGCATTTTCTTCATCTTGGACAGAGATAACCCAGCAGCTTGGAACACACAAAAAAAATCAACTTCTGAACCAATAATCAATTAATTTCAACCAAAGTGAATAATCTGGCAAAAGTACTGAGCAGGATTAAGAATAGTGCCAGAGGTTATTGCTAACACAGACATTGGGCTGTTTATTCATGAAAACAGAGGGCTTCCTTCATGACAGTGAATTTATCCAATGATTATTTGAGCTACATAAATCAGATGGCCCCAGGGTTGAGCCTGGCCTATGTTGAGTTCATGGAACCCAGTGGCAGTGGGGAACAGGCCTCAGCAGCTTTTTAAATCACTGTTACAATGTAGATAAATAGGGAACTCAAATGTACACAGCAAGTTTCTACAAACAGCAATGAAATAAGTGATCCGATGAGCTGTTTTAGTGATGGGGAGTAAGTGTTGGCCAGCACACTACTCTTCTTGAAACACTGTTTGTGGGACCTTAGGCATCAATTAGAGAGGGAAGCTGGCTCTCAGTTTGTTGACTTATCTGGACAAACGCAACTTCTACCAATGCAATGCTCCCTCAGTACCACACCAAAGTTCCAGCTTAGGTGATTTGCTGAAGTCTCTGAAATGGTGCGAGAATCGATGGCCATCAGAATCCAGAACAGAATATTCCCAGTGAGTTTATGGCTGACACCTCATAAATGTATGAATTTTGTTATCTTGCATTCCCACTGGATTTTGTATCCTCACCAACATTCCATTATGTGTAGCGGGAGGAAAGTAGCTATCGTGGTTCAGCATTATTGCCTGTTTTGCCTTGGAGTGGGAGGATCTTTAGCATCACTCCCAAACAGTATGGCATTGCTGCTTGTTTTCCAGCTGAGCACATGGGGTAACGCTCAAAGGGTCAATGGATGTTGTTCTGCACACATCTACAAAAGGCATTTGATGGGCGGCATGGTGACACAGGGATTAGCGCTGCTGCCTCACAGCGCCAGGGACCCAAGTTCAATTCCAGCCTTGGGTGACTGCCCATGTGGAGTTTGGTACATTCTCCCCGTGTCTGCGTGGGTTTCCTTTGGGTGCTCTGGTTTGCCCCCACGGTCCAAAGATGGGCAGGTTAGGTGGATTGGCCAGGCTAAATTGCCCCTTAGTGTCAGGGGAATTAGCTAGGATAAATGCATGGGTTATGGGGATAGGGCCTGGGTGGAATTGTGGTCGGTGCAGTCTCGATGGGCCAAATGGCCTTATTCTGCACTGTAGGAGTCTAAGTGTCATGGGTTTGCCCAATGACAGTAATCAGCATTCAAAGGGGTTGATGAGCTATGACCTTTCCCAGTAACGAGATTAGCAGACAGAATCAGGTGTAAGTAGCTATCATCAGGAAAGAGTTTACCTAGATGACTAAGATATCAGTGGAGGTATACAGGTGCTAATTTCGAGAGTCACGGAATGTAAGAGATGCAGACAACACAAATCACGAAGGGTAAAATCATAGAGGAACCAGGGTATAATTGCCAGCACCTGCTAAAGCAAGCAGGCTAGTTTAACATTTCATAGCCGGTGGCCAACTTAACATCCAACAGCCAGGAAGGCATTGTAACATCTAAGAGCTGGAGAGGCTCTTACAGCTCGGAGTCTGAGAGATCATTTTAATATCTAAGAAGTCTTAGAACTAAGATAGTGCAGGAACTTTTGTAAAGTCAGTTTAAATATTCGCTGGGCCAGGAAAAGACGTTTCCCAGACTCGACCATCCAGTTTGTATTGTGTGATAACTATAAGCTGGATTTGATTTATAGTTTTATTTAATTTGGATGTTGTTTCGGACCAGTAAAGTCTTAAGGAACTCAGGGATCACAGACATATAGAGGGCGATCTTGAGCCCACTTCCGCCATCCGTAAGGATCCAGCAGAGACTCAGTATCCAGAAGTCGTGGATTTCGCTGGCAAGATTGAGATTTCGGATCTCCCCTGACATCATCAGGCTCACCTATAATGGGCATGATCCTGCTTTACATGAGGTTAAATAGATTTCAATATCGTTAACCTGCCTCTCACCAGATATTGACCCGTCTTATGTGTGTATTTGTCTTTTCTTTTGTTTAATAAATAGTTTTTGGTAATTGTTGCATGATAACTATCACACTACCACACTACCAGAAGGACGTGGAGGCTTTGGAGAGAGTACAGAGGAGGTTTACCAGGATGTTGCCTGGTATGGAGGGGCTTGGTTATGAGGAGAGATTGGGGAAACTGGGGTTGTTCTCCTTGGAAAGACGGAGGATGAGGGGAGACTTAATAGAGGTGTATAAAATTATGAAAGGCATAGATAGGGTGAACGGTGGGAAGCTTTTCCCCGGGTCGGTGGTGACGTTCACGAGGGGTCATAGGTTCAAGGTGAAGGGGGGGAGGTTTAACACAGATATCAGAAGGACATATTTTACACAGAGGGTCGTGGGGGCCTGGAATGGGTTGCCGGGCAAGGTGGTGGAGGCGGACACACTGGGAACATTTAAGACTTATCTAGACAGCTATATGAACGGAGTGGGAATGGAGGGATACAAAAGAGTGGTCTAGTTTGGATCAGGGAGCGGCGCGGGCTAATTGTTCTTTGTTTCTCGTTTCAAGGCTTCATTCTATGATCATCTTGCTGGTGCCAGTACAGAGCGAGACTGCGGATAGTTGGGAACCTGTCTCGGGGGCAGGGAATTCAGATGGTGTTTGTAAAGCAGAAGTGGAAATGAATAGGGTTGGGAAGCATTTTCTGATCAGGGCCAGTGTGATCTCCTGGACTCGTTTCGATCGCCTCAGGGGGTCGGAGAGGAATTTCCCAGATTTTTTTTTCCCCATATTGGCCCTGGGGTTTTCACTCTGGGTTTTCGCCTCACCCTGGAGATCACATGGTCTGGAATGGGGGGGTAGGGGTGAGTTAATAGGTTGTGATGAACAAAGCATCGTAGCTGTGAGGGACAGCTCGGTGGATAGGATATTAGTATGTAGATAGGCTGGAAAATTGGGCGGGGATCCTGGATTCAGGATTCAATCCTGGACCGGGGAGCGGCGCGGGCTTGGAGGGCCGAAGGGCCTGTTCCTGTGCTGTATTGTTCTTTGTTCTTTGTTTGTTCTATAACTGAGCTGGTTGTTCTCACTGGGAGTTTGACGTGACTCCTCACACCATTCCAAAAGCAAAACTCTACCCCAACACGAACCGGTGTTTCAAGTTGAGATGCCCTTGCAGATAACATCCGCGTGGTTCATAAGGTTCCAGCCAAAAGATTATTACCATAAATAAAAGTGTGCAGAGTTGGAGGTAATCTTGTGACATGGGTTGCTAATTGGTTGGGAGGTTGACAGAGAGTAGCAGTGATTTGACAAGTGGCGTTCCCGAGAGATCTGAACTGTGGCCTTAGCTTTTCATCATATACATTAGTAGCTTGGAAGAAGGAACAGAGAGTTGATGGATGATACAAAGTGGGTGGTGCAGTGTGTTGTGAAAGGGGAACTGCAAGTTCCAAATGGATTTAGACCAAATTAGTGAGCAAAGCTGGGAACATGGAGTTCAATGGGAGAAATATGAGGTCATTCACTTTGGATCTGAGACAGACAGATCAAGATATTTTCTCAATGGTAGCAGACTGGGAGTTATGAAGTAATGATGAGATTTGCCTGTCCTTGGACTCAAAACAGTAATTGTTATTGCAAAACGTGATCAAAAATCTAAGGGAAAATTGGTCTTTATCACAAGGTTGGAATATGAAAGTGAGGATATTGTGGGCGGGAGTTTTCTCCCTCTCCACAGTATGTTTTGTGGCGTGGGAGCCAGCGTGGTGCTTGCTGGCAGTGGGATCTTATGATGCTGTTGTTGTCAACAGGCTTTCCTGTTGAACACACCCCTCGTTGCTGGGATACCCACGGCAGGGACCCACCATCGGCTGGACTGTAAGATCCCGTCAGTGTGAATGGCAGCAAGACTTTAGTGTATGACTCAGTCATAGAGCCATATAGGTTTACGGCGTGGAAAAAGGCCCTTCAGCCCAACTTGTCCATGCTGTCCTTTTTAAACCATTAAACTAGTCCAAATTGTCAGTGTTTGGCCCATATCGCTCTATACCCATCTTACCCATGTAACTGTCTAAATGCTTTTTGAAAGACAAAATTATAGAGTACAGAGGCCTGGTCATACCCTATCTGGAGTACTGCCTTCAGTTTTGAGCACATCACAATAAAGATTATTGTCCTTGGGTTGAATAATGGACCACAATTGCAACCACCAGATTCCACAGCATTGTCTTTGAAAAAGGATAACAATTTGACGTATCTTCCTCAGTGTACCCGAACAGGCGCCAGAGTGTGGCGGCTAGGGGATTTTCACAGTAACTTCATTGCAGTGTTAATGTAAGCTTACTTGTGACACTAATAAATAAACTTTAAACATTAAAACTCTTGAGATGTAAAATGACCATACGTATGGCAGTTAGATATTCAGTAGTCTGAGCCTTCATTAAATTATTACTTTCCCTCCTCAATTTTAAAATGCACTTTGTCCTCCCTGATTTTAAATCTACTCTGTGAACTATTCCTTCAGTAAATCTAATTCAATCCAAAATCTCGCTCTGAATCTACTGCTAACTGACAGTGACAACAGAGCAGGATTACTTTCCCTCCAATTTCTCTCTCTCTTCCCCTATCTCAGTCTCTCTCCCAGGTGGCACAATGGAGATCAGGAACTCACTATATGTGGAATCGAGATGCCAACTTGGGTTCTTCCATTCAATTCTACCAGCAAGGCTGCCAACTCATGTGCCATTCTGCTGTCTTATCAACCTGCCACCGGACCACTCCATGGCCTTTGATTTGATTTATAATTGTCACATATGTTGGGATACAGTGAAAACTTTTGTTCCCTGCACGCTATATAGACAAAGCATACTCTTCATACAGAAGGAAAGGGGAGGGAGCAGAATGTAGTGTTACAGTCATAGCTTGGGTGTAGAGAAAGATCAACTTAATATGAGGTAGGTCCATTCAAAAGTCTGATGGCAGCAGGGAAGAAGTTGTTCTTGAGTCGGTTGGTATGTGACCTCAGACTTTTGTATCTTTTTCCCAATGGAAGAAGGTGGAAGAGAGAGTGTCCGGGATGTGTGGGGTCCTTGATTATGCTGGCTGCTTTTCCAAGGCAGTCGGAAGTGTAGACAGAGTCAATGGATGGGAGACTGGTTTGCGTGATGGACTGGGCTTTGCTCACGACCCTTTGTAGTTTCTTGCGGTCTTGGACAGGGCAGGAGCCATGCCAAGCTGTGATACAACCAGAAAGGATGCTTTCGATGGTGCATCTGTAAAATCATAGAAATCATCATAGAAACCCTACAGTGCAGAAGGAGGCCATTCGGCCCATCGAGTCTGCACCGACCACAATCCCACCCAGGCCCTACCCCTACCCCCACATATTTACCCACTAATCCCTCTAACCTACGCATCTCAGGACTCTAAGGGGCAATTTTTAACCTGGCCAATCAACCTAACCCACACATCTTTGGACTGTGGGAGGAAACCGGAGCACCCGGAGGAAACCCACGCAGACACGAGGAGAATGTGCAAACTCCACACAGGCAGTGACCCGAGCATCGAACCCGGGACCCTGGAGCTGTGAAGCAGCAGTGCTAACCACTGTGCTATCGTGCCGCCCAAAGTTGGTGAGAGTTGTAGCAGACATGCTGAATTTCCTTAGCCTTGTGAGAAAGTAGAGGCGTTGGTGGGCTTTCTTAACTATAGCGTTGGAGGGACGAGGACAGGTCGTGGGTGATCTGGACAACTAGAAATTTGAAGCTTTCACCCATTTCTACTTCATCTGGGCAAATTAAAATTCATAACCCTCACTCATAAACAGAATACACACCAACTTTCTTCCCATGTTTTTGTTCAGGGACACATTTTCGGTGGGTTAGATTTCCTTTCAATCTGAGTTCAGTTTACTAGCAGAATCCTTAAGTGATGATGGGATAATGCTGATCTTTGTTGTGTGAGTGGAAAGCTATTAGTTACAGAGACAAAGAGTGTCTATTGATCATGTTTATAATTGCAAATAGGATTCAAATTAGTGATTCAGCAGCCAGGGGATTGAGTGGAGAAAAACTTCATTGGGATGGACAAGCTCTCTAAATGTGTGTCTGTGCATGAACGAGGGGATTGTGCATTCAAGTTTCAACAGAACTTTATTTTTTCACAAAGTTCTCATTAAAAGAATCTCTCAGTCCATTTGAGGAACAAGACTCTGTCTAAGTGTTAAGAACAATGGAGAAGAGGATTCTGCATTCTAATTATTCTGGGGAATTCTATTTCACTTGTGAATACATTGATTATTATTCAAGGACATGAGTTTTTTTAATTAATCATTTTTTCATAAATTTATGCTCAGCTTTGCTCCACTCCTATTGCTAGCTTAAACCAAATCAAATTATAATAACACCACTCGAGCCCCGTATAATAAGGACTCACAATCTACCTCGCCACAACCAATTGACAGCAAACCTGGGAGAGGAGAGTGGAGCAAAGGATTGGAAGCCGGGTCCATCGCCCCCAGGATGAGTGTTGGGGCTGATGGGCTGGGCTTAAGGCCTGACTCTGTGTCCTGGCATTTTGCTGAATTAAATTTTAGAAAAGATTAAAACTAAAAACAGCCTCCAGCACTCATTCCTCACTCCCCACACATGCTAACCAAGCAAACCCATACCCCCTTTGCAACCCACATGCTTCCTTAAATCCCATGGCCCCTTATTGCCATTATGCCAGCTTTGTGCCAACTCATGCTAACCCATACCCCCACCCATCACCCTTTGCCCTTACCCCTCCCTGCCAACTCACCTAGTTTTCTTTGACAGTTCCTTGGCAGTTTGACAGTTCCAACATGTTTATGCACTTTTACACACCATCATGTTCAATTTTAGCAATTCTAAAGGATGCCATACCTCTCCCAGCTGATATCCTGGGATCATATCCAAAGGGATCATACCCAAAGGGATACCCTGTCTATCCAAAAGAATTCACCAAGTTTGGACCTGCTCTTACCTGGTCTAATCTGCACACTCGAGATTTCTCAAGCCTGGTCTACCAAAATCCCATTTCAGTGGAGCATCTGGTGATTTAAATAGCCATGAACCTCCGCCAGCCACACATCATAGAATGATAGAATCATAGAAACCCTACAGTGCAGAAAGAGGCCATCAGGCCCATCAAGTTTGCACCGACCACAATCCCACCCAGGCCCTACCCCCATATCCCTACATATTTTACCCACTAATCCCTCTAACCTACGCATCTCAGGACACTAAGGGGCAATTTTAGTATGGCCAATCAACCTAACTTGCACATCTTTGGACAAACTTGACCTGACTTGTGTCCCGCCTCTGTGAAAAGAGGAATGCCATGTTCAGGGCAAGATCATCTGCCATTTTATGCTACGTCAGGGTCACTTGGCTGTTATTTATGGGATATTATTGATAAAATGGTGGTAGCATTTTCCAGAATAATGATCACTATTCACCAAAACAAAATTCCATTTTATGAAGCGAAGGTAGTTAAGCTAATCTGACATTATGGGGCTATTACTGAGTCATAGAAATTGAGCACAAAATGGAACCATTCATCCGATTGCATCTGTATTGGTGCTAGATCTTCAGTGTCCATTTGCATTACACGTTCTCCCTCATATTCTTTTATAGTCATTCTTTTAGCAGTATTATAGTCTGCTCAATTGACAACGTATGGTAAAGTCAGACCTAATAGCTCTCTATGAGAAAAGATCTCCCTTTCTCCTTCCAATGATAATTCCATGTCTCCTTGTTCCTAATTTGCCAACAAGTGGAAACAATTTTTACCTGGTTACTCTCTCAAGATCTTTCAGAATTTTGTAAGTCTATACAAATGCTAACATTTGTTTTCAATTTGGTCCTTTATTCAGAAGGATAGGTGTCTGATATTGTGGTTATATCTTGGGATTCATTAGCTTCTTATTCTAGAAGAGATCTTGCCGGAGGCAATGATCTTTTGTTGGAAATACGTTGATTTACATGTTGTTTGCACAATTAGTTAGCACTGCTGCCTCACAATGCCAGGGACTCGGGTTCGATTTTAGCCTTGGGTGACTGTGTGGAGTTTGTATGTTCTTCCTGTGTCTGTGTGCGTTTTCCTCTGGGTGCTCCGGTTTCCTCCCACAGTTCACAGATGTGCAGGTTAGGTGGATTAGCTATGGTAAAATTGCCACTTAGTGTCCCAAGATGTGTGGGTTGGGGGGATTAGTGGGGTAAATACGTGGAGTAACGGGGATAGAGCCTGGGTAGGACGTTCTGTTGGAGAGTCGGTGCAGACTCAATGGGCCAAATGGCCTCCTTCTGCACTGTCGGATTGCTATGAAAGGTTAAGTAAAGACCAAGACAGAGTTGGAGCTATTCTCTAATATTCTTCTCAGCCATCTTCTTTCAGTGAGTGACATTACTATGACATAGCTCCTTGACGCACATGCTCAGTAACAGTCATTTGATTTAACCCTTTACTCCACATCTCGCCCCCCCCCCCCCCCCCCCCCACCCCGGCTGTTTATCCCCATACTATCATACACACATTCCCCTACAGCTCACGACTGAGTCTATTCTCTGAAAGGGAAATCTCTTCAGTGGTTCCACCAGCCTTCCTGAATGAATGGAGTAGATGGGAATCCTATTACTCTGAGGTCAGTTTGTGGAGGTTGGCACTCCTGGTTCTGCAGGTGTGACGCTGTCTCGAAGTTCAAGGTCCCATGCTGTTAATGGCTTTCCGTCCTTTGAGATCGAAGCAAATCTGTTCCTTTCAATGATGATGCCAAACTGTGTCTTGACAAGATGCGTTCTTGGATGCTTCAACTTCTCAATCAGTAACTATCATTAAAGTCAGCCCTGTAGGAACAGTGAATATATGTTGGCAAATTTACAAACCTGTTTGTGGTTGGGTTTGAGATATAACTGGGGCAACATTAAACAATGGGGTTAAAATATGCATGACGCCATTTTAAATGAGATACCAGCATATTTAGCGTCCAGTACTCTTCAGTGCACATGTTTCCGTTTGTGCCTAAGAAGTGCTTCATTTATGAGAAACAGAATTGAGAGTGAAGCATGCCTCGTGGCTCGACATGATCAGGGGAAACATCAAGGGAATTCTGACTAGGCTATTACATCGATCAAATGGAAAGCCTCTCTGAATAACAAGTGCTCTGCTAAACTTTACTTCCACTCTAATGAAAGTATATTTGTTCCAGATAAATGTTTCATACATACATCTGAAGCAGTCAATTCCTCAATCTAAATGTGCTGAAAACCAAAAAGACAAATTGAGCAAGTTGTTCTGTTTAAGTTTTATTTTGTGCAGCAGTGCTTGAAGGTTTCAGCTATTTGAAAATTGATTATACCAGGGAGCTGTCAGAGGTCCCCCCTGAAAACATTATTTTGATTTGATTCGATTTATTATTGTCATGTGTATTAGTATACAGTGAAAAATATTGTTTCTTGCGCGCTATACAGACAAAGCATATCATTTATAGAGAAGGAAAGGAGAGAGAGCAGAATGTAGTGTTACAGTCACCGCTAGGGTGGAGAGAAAGATCAACTTAATGCAAGGTAGGTCAATTTAAAAGCTTGATGGCAGCAGGGAAGAATCTGTTTATGAGTCGGTTGGTACGTGACCTCAGACTTTTGTATCTTTTTCCCAATGGATGAAGGTGGAAGAGAGCATTTTTTCCAGGGTGCGTGGGGTCCTTGATAATGCAGGCCGCTTTTCCAAGGCGGTGGGAAGTGTAGACAGAGTCAATGGATGGGAGGTCGGTTTGAGTGATGGACTGGACTTCGTTCACGACCCTTTGTAATTAATCTGGAGTGGCAATGAACAATGGATCCTAACCAATCTGTCTTCCACTTCCAGACGCCGACTGGCCTGCTGTGCACGGATAGAATTTCTTTTCTGCTGTACAGTATAAAAGTCACATGGCCCAGCTGGTCCTCCATATAAGTTATAATCTTGGAAATCTCCCACTGTGTACTGCTTTGTAGAAAAAAACAATTTGCTGCTTGTAGTGGAAAAAATGCATCAATAAACTGGAGTCTTATACACAGTAAAATTAGAAACAAATGTTAATAATGGATGCCAAGTAGTGAAGCAATAGGTCTGGTACGGTTGACTGTTCTTTGTTAAAAAGCAGCTGTTTCCTGGCGAATAGTATGGTAATAGCCATATGTAGTCAATTTATGTTTAAGTCAACAACCTATTATATACAGGTGGCACCTTGGATTGAAAATAGTGGTGAAAAGTATGTTCGGAGAGAAGCAGAAACATTCACATAGTGGGAACCGGCCATGTGACTGTCATTAGCAACAAACAGGAAGTCTCAATGGTTTGACTCATAAATGAAATGATCTAGCAAATGTTCTGGACAATGGGCTGACGTGTTAAGTAGGAAGACAACTTTTAGCTTTCTACATTCCCTTTATCATCCGTGGATGTCATTCCTTTTCCTTGCAATGTACCCTGATAACATGTTGGCCTGATTCTAAGGCTGCTAGACAAGTTTCAAAATTACCTTTTCTGCAAAGCACTGGGCTGGTTCTTGCTGGAAAGATCGTGGTGTGTTAATGATGCAAACCATTATTTCTGTGTAAATTTCAGGGGATTAAGATATACAGCACGAGCTCCCAATCTCCACAATCTGCTAGTTGATAGAACAAAGAACAAAGAGCAGTATAGGAACAGGCCCTTCGGCCCACCAAGTCTGTGCCGACACAGATGCCTCTCTAATCTAATATTTTCTTGCCTGTATGTGGTCCATATCCCTCTATTCCCTGACTATTCATGTATCTATCCAGATGCCTCTTGAACATTGATATAGAATCTGCTTCCACCACTTCCTCCTGCAGCATGTTGCAGGAATTCACCACCCTTTGTGTGAAAAACTTGCCCCTTACATCGCTTTTAAACTTTCCCCCTCTCATTCTCAACCGATGCCCCTGAGTAATTGAACCTTCGACCCTGGGAAAAAAGACTCTGACTATCCACTCTATCCAAGCCTGTCACAATCTTGTTAACCTCTATCAGGTCCCCCTCATCCTCCGAGGCTCCAATGAAAACAATCCAAGTTTGTTCAACCTTTCTTCATAATCCATATTCTCCAAACCAGGCACCATCCTGGTAAATCTCTTCTGCACCCTTTCCAATGCATCAACATCCTTCCGGTAGTGTGGCGACCAGAATTGTACACAATACTCCAAATGCAGCCTAACCAATGTCTTATACAGCTGCAACATGATTTTCCAATTCCTATTCTCAACGCCCCAACCGATGAAGGCCAGCATGCCATATGTCTTCTTGTCTACCTTATCCACCTGAGTTGCCACCTTCAGGGAACTGTGGATCTGCACGCCTAGATCCCTCTGGATGCTAAATTTCTAAGGGCTCTACCATTTACTGTATACTTTCCTTCTGCAGTAGACCTTCCAAATCGCATCACCTCTCATTTGTCCGGGTTAAATTCCATCTGCCATCTTTCGGCCCAGGTCTCCAGCTGATTATATCCTGCTGTATCTTCTGACAATCCTCCTCACTATCCCCCAATTTTTGTATCATCTGCAAATTTACTAATCAAACTAGCTACATTTTCCTCCAAATCATTTATATATATATTACAAACACCAGAAGCCTAATCACTGATCTTGTGGAACATCTCTTGTTGCAGACCTCCAGTTAGAAAAGAACCCTTCCATTGCTACTCTCTGCTTTCTATGTCCAAGCCAGTTTTGTATCCATTTTACCGGCTCACCTTGGATCCCATATGACTTCACCTTCTGTATCAGCCTGCCATGAGGAACCTTGTTAAAGGCTTTACTAAAGTCCATGTATACAACATCCACTGCCCTGCCCTGGTCAATTTTTCTTGTCACTTCCTTAAAGAACTCAATCAGGTTTATGAGACACGACCTCCCCTTCACAAAACCATGCTCCCTATCACTAATAAGCCTATTCTCTTCCAGCTGTGAATATATCCTGTCCCTGAGAATATTCTCCAATAATTTCCCCATCACTGATGTAAGGCTCACAGGCCTGTAATTTCCTGGATTGTCGCTTCTGCCCTTCTTAAACAGAGGAACAATGTTAGCTACTCTCCAATCCTCTGGTATCTTGCCAGTGGCTAGAGAGGATACAAAGATTTTGGCCAAGGCCTCAGCAATTTTTCCCTTGCCTCTCTCTGTATTCTAGGATCGATCCTATCTGGCCCTGGGAACTTATCCACCTTAATGTTTTTCCAAACCTCCAACACCTCCTTCCTTTTTATCTCAACATATCCTAGAATGTCAACATCCTCCTTTGTACACTCACCATCCACCACATCCATCTCCTTTCTGAATGCTGATGCAAAGTTCGTGTTAAGGACCTCACCCACCTCACCTGGCTCAACATACAAATTCCCTCCACTGTCCTTGAGTGGACCTACCCTTTCCTTAGCTACCCTCTTCCTCCTTATATACACATAAAAAGCCTTGGGATTTTCCTTAATCCCCTGATAATTGAATCCCCTATCACGACAGCTCTGTCACTCTTTTTCCTGCCCTGCTGTGCAGCAGATCCAGCCATGGTGCCATGAACCTGCTTCTGCCACCTTCCCCTGGTGAGCCATCACCCCAATAGTATCCAAAATGGTATATTTGTTTTGGAGGGAGGAGACTGCAGGGGACCCCTGCACTGCCTTCCTACTCTTTCTCTGTCTGGTGGTCATCCATTCCCTATCTCCCTCAGTAAGTTTTATCTGCTATTGAAACTGCTCCAACTTTTGCTTTCGCCCTTATCCTCACCGTTATTTTTGAGAACTCATAAATTAATTTCCCATTAAACAGGCCGCGGAAAGTTACGTCTGGTCATTTAACAGCGGAAGCAGCTTTGTAACAACGAGATAATTGTTAATGCAATGCCAGTCAACCTATTTGATTAAGAAATGATTTAAGCTTTGGAATCCCTTCCCTTCATAGAGTCATAGGGCGGGATTTTATGGCCTCACTCGGGCGAGACCTGAAATCCCTGCCCGAGGTCAACAGAGATTTCCGTTGCGGACCCTAGTGCCGATTCTGTTGCAGGTGAGGTCGTAGAGATCCAGCCATGGAGTCGTAGAGCAATACAGCACGGAAACAGACCTTTTGGCCCAACCAGTACAAGCCAATCATGGTGCCCTCCCAGCTAGTCCCAATTGCCAGCATTTGGCCCATATCCCTCTAATTCTACCCCATCCATGCACTTATCCAAATGCTTTTTAAACGTTGCTATTGTACCTGCCTCAACCACTTTCTCTGGTAGCTCACTCCATATCCGCACCACCCTCTGCGTGAAGAAGTTGCCCCTCATGTCCCTTTTAAATCTTTCCCCCCTCACCTTAAATCTATGCCCTCTAGTTTTCAATCCCCCTTCGCTGGGAAAAAGACAATGCGCGCTCATCCTATCTATGCCCCTTATGCTATGCCCCTTTTGATTTTATTCACTTCAATAAGGCCACCTCTCATTATCCTACATTCAGGTGTTAATGGAATTTTAAAAATGTCAGATTTTAAACTTTGCATTGTTTTCTTACCTTTTATTCCTGTTTCTTTTTTCTCTCACTTTATCCAGCTTTAGTTCCCCCCTTCATGTATCTTTCTCAATCTATTTTGACTCCAACTCCTGCTCAATCTTTCCTCCGACCTAATCCATAATTCTTATTGACTGAGAAGATGCAATGACTCATCCCGCCATTCATTGAGGTCCCTGGTGTCCCTGAACGCTTTATCAGCCTTCACTTCCAGAAAAGAAATTGAGCTAAAGAATGCAGAAGAGAAGTTAATGAATAGGCCGCACTGCAATGGTCGCCTCCAAACGATTCAACTCAATTCTTTTACTTAGGAGTCAAAATCATGTGAAAGTTTTATAATCTAGCAACAGTGCTCCCCAGTGACATTTAATCCTCTCATACAAAATGCATTGCAAAGAGTAGAACTGTAAATTTCATCTGGGCTTCTGAGTGCACCTTGATTATTTTGCACGTTATTGATAGCAGTAAGCTTCTTCTTTTTGGATTACCAAGTAGCAGCTTTCCATCGATTCAAGGATGATGTCTATTCAACATTGCGAGTTTCTGCTTTGAGTCTTTGTGTGAATGAATAGGCCGACTCCCAACCCATCCATCTTTGGGCACTTGGGGGTTGGATAGCCCATGTGGTAGTGGGATCCGGATATTTTTTCATACATGGGATTTGGATGTTGCTTGCTATGTCCGCATTTGTTGCCCATCCCTAATTCCCCTTCAGAAGGTGGCGGTGAGCCGCCTTCTTGAACCGCTGCAGTCCATGTTGTGTAGATACATCCATAATACCGTCAGGGAAGGAGTTCCAGGATCTTAACCCAGCAACAGTGAAGGAACCTTGATATAGTTCCAAGTCAGGATGGTCAGTGGCTCAAAGGAGAACTTATGGGTGATAGTGGTGATCCCATGTGCCCTTGTCCTTCTAGATGGTAGTAGTTACTAGTTTGGAAGGTGCTGCCTAAGGAGCCTATGTGTGTTTCTGTAGTGCATCTTGTAGATGGTACATATACTGCTGCCACTGTGCATAGGTAGTGGAGGGAATGAATGTTTGTTGTTGGGTTGCCAATCAAGTGGACTGCTTTGTCCTGGTTGGTATAAAGCCTCTTGATTATTAGAGTTACACTCATCCAGGCAAGAGGAGAATATTCCATCACACTTCTGACTTGTGTCTTGTAGGATTACAGATTTATTTCCTTTTCTTCCCTTCTCTGCCACCATTCTGCTTAATCATTAAATGCTGTGAGTCAAAGCATGATGCAACTTGACTGACAAGTTGTCGCCAATTTGAATGATGGGTAGCGAGCCCCTCCCAGTCATTAAGGTCAATGCTGCCTCACCACAAGGAGAGCTGCAATGTGTGTTTTCTTTGTCCTTTCTTGGAACATTGGTCATTTAAGTGTTGAGAAAACCAGTCCTTGCAATGCTTTTCATTCACTTGGACACAATGTCTAGTCTATCAAAATTGATATTTCAGGATTTTTGCCCGAATAATCGTGTAGCGGGCTTCAAGAAGGACACGAATATTTGTCCAATGGTCCTCCCATTGATTCTAGAGGGTGCAGCGCAGCATTGCTGAAGGAATTCCTCTAGCTCGCTTTTGTGTCACTGATACACAGCTCAGGTCTCACTACAGTACAGGAGTGTAGTGACGACAATTGTCCTCTATACTAGGAGTTCTGTGGAGTTGAAGACCTCTTTGCTGTCAATCACTCACGGCCATAGTTTGGAGAATGCCGAGCCGGCACAAGTCAAGTTTCTTGTATGCAGAACTGAAGAGATAGAGAGTGGCGTGTAAATCTGGTGCAAAGTGGGCAATGGCACTCCAGTAATTCTCAAACTGTAAATCTTCTATTTCTATGGTGGTCGGTTCAGTTTTAGCACAGAGGCAACTGAGGATAAAGAGTTTTCCATACAGTCTTAGGGCAACTGATCCTTGATGAGGTGAATAGTCACTGTCAGGTAGATTGTAAATAATGTGGGAGCTATCGCTCAGCCTTGCTTGACCCCAGTCCAATCTTGAAGATGTTTGTTTCAGATTTCCCATTCATAATTACGGTCACACATCTGACAATGTCGACCCAGAAACCAAATCATTTTCACATCTAGGATTGTAACGGAATCTTGATCAATTGGGCCAGTGGGCTGATGAATGGCAGATGGAGTTTAATTCAGATAAATGCGAGGTGATGAATTTTGGTAGATCGAGCCAGGGCAGGACTTACTCAGTTAATGGTAGGGTGTTGGGGAGAGTTACAGAACAAAGAAATCTAGGGGTACAGATTCATAGCTCCTTGAAAGTGGAGTCACAGGTGGGCAAGGCGGTGAAGAAGGCATTCGGCATGATAGGTTTCATTGGTCAGGGCATTGAATGCAGGAGTTGGGACGTCTTGTTGAAGTTGTACAAAACACTAGTAAGGCCACATTTGGAATACTGTGTACAGTTCTGGTCACCCTATTATAGAAAGGGTGTTATTAAAGAAAGAGTGCTGAAAATATTTACTGGGATGCTATCGGGTCTTGATGGTTTGAGTTATAAGAAGAGGCTGGAGAGATTGGGACTTTTTTCCCTGGAACATAGGTGGCATAGGGGTGATCTTATAGAGGTCTATATAATAATGAGGGGCTTAGATAAAGTAGATAGTCAACATCTTTTCCCAAAGGTAGTGGAGTCAAAAACTAGGTGGCATAGGTTTAAGGTGAGAGGGAAGAGATACAAAAGGGGAGAGATACAAAAGGGGAAATTTTTTCACACAGAGGGTGGTGAGTGTTTGGAACAAGCTGCCAGAGGTAGTAGTAGAGGTGGGTACAAATTTGTCTTTTAAAAAGCATTTAGACAGTTACATGGGTAAGATTGGCAGAGAGGGATATGGGCCAAACATTGGCAATTGGGATGAGCTTAGTGGGCGGCATGGACAAGTTGGGCTGAAGGGCCTGTTTCCATGTTGTAAATCTTTTGACTCTATCTCAACATAGGGTGGAAGCTTCTGCTCGGAAGCCTACATTTGGTGGCAGGAGTGTGATGATGATAACTGCTCAGTGCATGATAGCTTGTGTGGACTTCAGGAGCTGTTTATTGTCAAACACTCGTTGCCTTAGTTTGTAGAAAGCAAGCTGGCACAACTGATCCAATGTTGGATCAACAGGCAAGTGGGAGTGATTCCTGCTGGAGTAGGTACAACTGAACATGTGCAATCTTGTGCTGTTCAGTTACAAAGGGTTATGAATGCAGCCCAGTCCATCACACAAACCAGCCTCCCATCCAAAGACTCCACCTACACTTCTGGCTGCCTTGGAAAAGTAGCCAGCATAATCAAGGACCCCACACACCCCGGACATTCTCTCTTCCACTTTCTTCCGTTGGGATAAAGATACACAAGTCTGAGATCACGTACCAACTGACTCAAGAACAGCTTCTTCCCTGCTGCCATCAGACTTTTGACCTATCTTATATTAAGCTGATCTTTCTCTTCACCCTATCTGTAACTGCACCACCACATTCTACACCCTTTCCTTTCCTTCTCCTCTATGTACTCTATGAACAGTATGCTTTGTCTATACAGCCCGCAAGAAAGAATATTTTTCACTCTATACCAGTGCATGTGACAATAATGAATCAAATCAAATCAAATCAAATCATTGCTTATGCATCCGTAGGAGCACAGCGAATCTCATGACGGGCATTAGTGGAAAACATCCTCCCCACCTTAGCTCATGGACTCGAAGGTCCAGGTGCCATGTTTAAGGGGCACACAAGCTGCCCTCCCTCCCCTGCTTCCCTGGTCCAACCTCTCCTCCACCTTTCCACTCTAATCCCCGCTTATAACCTTTGCTTGCCCCGTGCTAACGGCACCTGACATGAGTGAAGTTGTGAGTGGTCCCCAGGAAAGCGAAAACAATGCCAGCTGACCTCAAAGTTCTGGAAGGGGTCAAACCCGCTGGTTGCATGCCACTTACGTGGTGGATTTTCACAGTAACGTCATTGCAGTGTTGATGTAAACCTACTTATGACATGAATAAATAAATAAACTTAGTTACAGTTATGAAAGTGAACTTTCTAATTTCCCGCTGGTGGGGAAACTCAATTTGGAGGTGGAACTTAATTACGGCGAGATGGCCTTTTAATGAGCATGCATGAGATGCTAGTGCATGCAAAAAGGGCATCCAGATATCAGTAAATTCAACCTTCAACCTGCCTTTAATATCCTGAGAACAGGATTCCAACAGTTCATCCTGATATCAAGAAACTGAATTTTGGCCTCTTGCCAAATTGAGTCCCACTGCCCGGCAAGCTGCCTGCGGGCCCGGAACATTCCACCCATAAAATCCCCACTTTGCTTCTTTAACTAGTTCATTTACAAAGTGGGACATCACCGTATATTCCTTTTTGCTATGCGGGATACAACCTTCTTCATCATTTTGCTCCGTCAAAGCCATTCAGGCAGCTCGAGCCAGTTATTGCTTATCGGGTTGATTTTTCTCTCAGCAATGCAGAGTCTCACTGCCATTGACCTTGAGTGAGGTCTTTTTTTAAAGAAAAGGGTTTGACTGGAATCTGAAAAGAAAACTCACACGACTAGTTGCAAGGCGTGACAGGCAGCCTCAGGCCTTGAACCTGTGACCTTCTGGCTAGCAGTCAAGTGTTTAACTCCTTGAGATACTTGGTTAGCCTTGGGTCCAAATCTTATCAATCTCAAATCAGCAGACAATGCAGACAGAGACAGTAAAATGATTCAACAAAAATGATCAATGACCAGAGTTCTCAAGCCTATCAGATTTGTCCCGTGATTAGGTGTGTGAGGAAAGGGGTGAATTTGTTTATAATCTGTTAGTAAAGGCGGTTCCAGTCGGCAATAACATCTGCCCGCAAATAAGAGTGGAAAAGTGAGAATGTAATGAATTGGGTTTGAAAGAATTAGGAAACTGTTTATCAGAACACGGGTGATTGAAGTTACTTCTGCATTCAAAATGCTGTTACTGGGAAATGAGGGATGCTGACTGTGGCAACACAAGGATCTCTGAATGAACTATCTAGAATTCCACTGTATTAGCAGGGCGGCACGGTAGCGCAGTGGTTAGCACTGCTGCTTCACAGCTCCAGGGTCCCAGGTTCAATTCCCGGCTCGGGTCACTGTCTGTGTGGAGTTTGCACATTCTCCCCGTGTCTGCGTGGGTTTCCTCCGGGTGCTCCGGTTTCCTCCCACAGTCCAAAGATGTGCGGGTTAATTTGCTTAGCCAGGTTAAAAATTTCCCCTTAGATTCCTAAAAAAAATGCGTAGGTTAGAGGGATTAGCGGGTAAATATGTGGGGGTAGGGCCTGGGTGGGATTGTGGTCGGTGCAGACTCGATGGGCCAAATGGCCTCCTTCTGCACTGTAGGGATTCTATGATTAGAGCAAAAAGCAGGATTCCAAAGCGATTCCATCAATAGGAGGTAGTGGCCTAGTGGTATTATCACTGGACTAGTAATCCCGAGATCCAGGTTAATGCTTGGGGACTGGGGTTTGAATCCTACGATGGCAGATGGTGAAATTTGAATTCAATAAAAATCTGGAATTAAAATCTAATGATTGCAAAGCCATTGTCATAAAAACTCGTTTAAGTTTATTTATGCCACAAGTAGACTTGTGGCATAAATAATTGCATTAACACTGCAATGAAGTTACTGTGAAAATCCCCCAGTCGCCACACTCCCGCACCCGTTCAGGTACACGGAGGGAGAATTTAGCACGGCCAATGCACCTAACCCGCAAGTCTTCCAAACTGTGGGAAGAAACCAGAGGAAACCCACGCAGACACAGGGAGAACGTGCAGACTCCGCACAGACAGTGACCCAAGCCGGGAATTGAACCCGTGTCCCTGCGAGGCAGCAGTGCTAACCACTGTGCCACCCTGGCTCACTAATATCCTCTGGGGAAGAAAATCTGCTGTCCTTACCTACATGTCTGGCGTACATGTGACCTCCAGACCCATAGCAATGTGGTTGACTCTTAACTGCCCTAAGGGATGGGCAATAAATGCTGGCCCAGCCAGTGATGCCCACATCCCATGAATGAATAAGAAAAGGATTGAGCGGAAGTGTTTCTTTTAACCTTTGTCCCCTTAGATAATTCATCGAGGGAACAACTCTGACAGGTCAAGAATTAATATGATTTCCATAGTTAGCTGGGTTAAGGCAACTTTCATGGACATTGCTGGAATAGTAATGATGCCAGACTAATGAAAAAGTGGGACTAAAGGAAAAATGACACAGCTAAAGTCTACCAAAGAAGTATACTGAACATCTAGTTTTCTCTCCACAGGGGTTTATTAAAGACCTTTATGTGTCTTTCAGCAAGTAATTATGAGGAGAGAAAAGTACTGACATTCTCAAATTGTGCCAATAACTTCTTATCCCTGTCATGAGAGACTGCAGCCTGACACTATCCCTAATATTAAATTAGTCTTTACATTCACAGAATTGTTACGGCACAGAACAAGGCCATTTGGCCCATCCTGTCTGCACTGGCTCTCCAAAGCGAGCATTGTGGCTTAGTGCTTTTCCCATACCTGTTGCGAACAGCCATATGGACATGTTGTTTGATACGATCTATCGGTCTTTGGGATGTACGACCTACGTACCTGGCATCACACCAGCACTGAAATTCATATATCACATCACTCATTTGCGTTGTAGGCAGAACTTAGGGCCATTCACGAGTCTACACGATAAACAGTGAGCAATGATCTGATCAGGGCAGCTACGATCTCGCAGGACACCGTCATAGATGCCGTCTATTTCAGCATCAAGCTTGCACCGTGAGCAAATGGCATGGGCCCTATTTATGAGGTTGTCAATAAAGTCAATCTTATAACATGTGGAACAGTAGGAATCCTAACACATATATTGAGCTGTGACGGTAGGCTTGCCTGTAGTAGAGAAAGTCCTGGCAAATCTTTCAACTTACTTGGAAAGAGAAGGGAGCTCCTTCGATGGCTCCATTGCAAAGATGAATTTGAGTGCAGGATGAAGCCCAGGAAAGTGAATAAGAAGATTGCTACTTCCAGCTGCAGTTTTAAATATAGCAAACATTTTATCCACATATTGGAAATATGCAAGGGGTAGGAAGTTAGGGCAGTTGAGGGTCAACCACATTCCTGTGGATCTGGAGTCACATGTAGGCCAGACTAGGCAAGGATGGCAAATTTCCTCCTCTAAAGGACATGAGTGAACCAGATGCGTTTTTCCAACAATTGACAATGGTTTCATGGTCATCAGTAGACTTTTAATTCCAGATTTTTAAACTTCATCATCTGCTGTGGTGGGATTTGAACCCAGGTCCTCAAAGCATTCCCCTGGATCTCTGGTTCAGCAAAAATACCACTACGCCACCGCCTCTCTGAAAATGGGTGCGGTGTACTGACCTCCTTGCCTAAGCTCCTGAGATATGGATAGGGTTTTAAGGATGGCGAGTGGCTGCTTCAGGGAGGGCGGGTTCCCCCCCCGCCCCCCGCCCCGAGATCCTGTCCACCCAACTGTGAAATTGCTTCTGAATCAGGGTGGGCGGGATCCCAGGGAGAATCCCATTCATGCAATTTCACATTCCACACCCACCCCCCTCCACCACCCAGAACCTGCCTTGGGGGAAGCATTAAATTCTGCCCTATGAATTTGGAATATGTGAATCTATAAAATGTTCCCCTCCACCTCTCCAAATCTATAAATTGCATTTTTAAGGAAGAGATACGCATTGACTTTGAATCTAGCTGTCACTGTGTAGATGTAAGAATCTTTTCAATATTAGAAGTTACAGGGAGAATTCGAACAAAGGTAAATATTGGAAAAGCATTCCAATTATTAAATCTCTGCTCAATTTCTGCCGTTTCTCTTTCAGAGAATTGAAGAGTTGATGGACTGTTGGCTGAGCAGGCATGATCTGTGGTGATCAAATAAATCTTTATTTGCAATTCAGACCCAATGCTCGAAAAGACAAGAGTCGGAATTTTACTGTCGCACCCGCCACGGGAATCGGAGCAGGTGAGGGGCAGAAGGCTCACTGACCTCAGGCAGGATTTTACAGGTTCGAGATGAGTGAGGCCACAGAATCCCGCCCAGTAAGTAACCAGTAAAAATGGGCAAAGAAGTGGCAGATGGAATACAATGTGGAAAAATGTGAGGCTATGCACTTTGGAAGGAGGAATGGAGGCATAGACTATTTTCTAAATGGGGAAATGCTTAGGAAATCAGAAGCACAAAGGGACTTGGGAGTCTTTGTTCAAGATTCTCTTAAGGTTAACATGCAGGTTCAGTCGGCAGTTAGGAAGGCAAATTCAATGTTAGCATTCATGTCGAGAGGGCTAGAATACAAGAGCAGGGATGTACTTCTGAGGCTGTATAAGACTCTGGCCTTGGAGTATTGTGAGCAGTTTTGGGCCCCATATCTAAGGAAGGATGTGCTGGCCTTGGAAAGGGTCCAGAGGAGGTTCACAAGAATGATCCCTGGAAAGAAGAGCTTGTCGTATGAGGAACGGTTGAGGACTCTGAGTCTGTACTCATAGACTCATGGAGATTTACAGCATGGAAACAGGCCCTTTGGCCCAACTTGTCCATGCCGACCTTTTTTTTTAAACCCCTAAGCTAATCCCAATTGCCCACATTTGGCCCATATCCCTCTATACACATTTTACCCATGTAACTATCTAAATGCTTTTTAAAAAACAAAATTGTACCAGCCTCTACTACTACCTCTGGCAGCTCGTTCCAGACACTCGCCATCCTCTGTGTGAAGAAATTGCCCCTCTGGACACTTTTGTATCTATCTCTCCCCTCTCACCTTAAACCTATGCCCTCTTGTTTTAGACTCCCCTACCTTTGGGAAAAGATATTGACTATCTAGCTGATCTGTGCCCCTCATTATTTTATAGACCTCTCTAAGATCACCCCTCAGCCTCCTACACTCCACAGAAAAAGTCCCAGTCTATCCAGCCTTTCCTTATAACTCAATCCATCAAGTCCCGGTAGCATCCTAGTAAATCTTTTCTGCACTCTTTCTAGTTTAATAATATCCTTTCTATAATAGGGTGACCAGAACTGCACACAGTATTCCAAGTGTGGCCTTACCAATGTCTTGTACAACTTCAACAAGATGTCCCAACTCCTGTATTCAATGTTCTGACCGATGAAACCAAGCATGCCGAATGCCTTCTTCACCACTCTGTCCACCTGTCACTCCACTTTCAAGGAGCTATGAACATATACCCCTAGATCTCTTTGTTCTGTAACTCTCCCCAACGCCCTCATTGGAGTTTAGAAGATATGGGAGGATCTTATTGAAACTTACAGGATACTGCGAGGCCCTGATAGAGTGGACGTGGAGAGGATGTTTCCACTAGTAGGTAAAACTAGAACCAGAGGGCACAACCTCAGACTAAAGGGGTGATCCTTTAAAACAGAGATGAGGAGGAATTTCTTCAGCCAGAGAGTGGCGAATCTGTGGAATTCTTTGCCACAGAAGGCTGTGGAAGCCAGGTCATTGAGTGTCTTTAAGAGAGAAATAGATAGGTAGTTGATTAATAAGGGGATCGGGATTATGGGGAAAAGGCAGAAGAATGAGGATGAGAAAAATATCAGCCATGATTGAATGGCAGAGTAGATTCAATGGGCCGAGTGGCCTAATTTTGCTCCTATATCTTAAGGTCTTACAGTAAACAAATCAATTCCATGCAAATTGATCCTGATCTCTAACAATTTGACCCTCACAGCCCATGCAACTCATCCTATCTGCCAGTCCTGTTTGAATTTTGGAGGTGTCTATTCTTATTGATGGATATATTGTACATCAGACAGCTGGATTTGTTTGCATCGCAACCTGAGATAAAGATAAACACCTTTAAAATTTATATGTGGTCCCTGAGGTTTGTGCCATTGGAGCCTATAAATATATAAACTGGGACAGCCTTGTATGTGAGTATCAATGAGAGCAACTGTGTAAGCTGTGGCTGATCCAATTCATATATACTTGCAACTAAAAAAATAGCAGGCAGTCTCACTCACATTATCATAACAAAAAACATTTTATTCAAATGTATAAGGCATTGAGAAAAGGTTAAAACTGGGGTCTTTTGACGCACAGCATACCAGGAATATGAAAATTGTTCTTTAACCTTTGGGACCTAGATTGAAAGCTGTATAGAATAATGGGATGAAATCCGTCACTTTGATTGCTGGCAGAAAGTTAGGAATAAATTTCCCTGGTTAAGTCTTCTTAAAGGCCAGTCCTGAAAAACTTCTGTGGCTGAGTCTGGCTGAGATGGCACAGTATTTTCATGCCCAAGTATTTACAGCTACCTTGTCTGCCAAATCACACAACGGTCAAAGAAGATCTTGAAATTATGTAACGTATTTCACAACCTCGCGACTTCCCCAAAGGACTTCACGGTCAATAAAGTATTTTAAGGTTGAGTTAGTATTCGAATGTAGGGAAACATGGCAGCCAATTTGTACAGAAGATCATCCCACAAACAGCAATGAGATCAGTAATGGCCAGATAATCAAACTGAGCGATAAATGTTAACCAGGACACTGGAACAGCTCCCTTGCTCGGTTTCAAATAGTATCATAATAGATCTTGCTTCCACTGATGAGAGGACAAATTGGTCAAATTAGGCGGCACGATGGCACAGTGGTTAGCACTGCTGCCTCACTGTGTCAGGGACCCGGGTTCGATTCCAGCCTTGGGTGACTGTCTGTTCTCTCTGTGTCTGCGTGGGTTTCCTCCCGCAGTCCAAAGATAGGCAGGTTAGGCAGATTGGTAATGTTAAATTGCCCCTTAGTGTCCCATGTTACGTAGGTTAGGGGGATTAGTGGGGTAAATGTGTGGGGATTGGGCTCTGTCGGAGAGTCGGTGCAGACTTGATGGCCCTGATTTTACTGGCACGGCCGCCCCGAAATCGGGATGGGCGAGGCTCGCAGAACAGCATTCCCCATTGGCCTCGGGCGTGATCTTACGATCCTCGGGTGGGCTTGTCAGTAAAATTCTGGCCGATGGGTGGAATGGGCTCCTTCTGCACCGTAGGGATTTTATGATCTCAATTTAATATCTCTGACATTGCAGCACTTCCTCAGGACCAACCTGAAATCTCAGCCTAGCTATGGCCACAATCTTAGGATAAGGGGCCAATCATTTCAGTATGAGAGGAGGAGAAATTACTTCACTCAAACTGTGAATTCTCTGCCCCCGGGGGTTGTGGATACTTCATTGTTGATACATTAAGGCTGGGGGATAGACAGATTTTTGGTCTCTCAGGGAATTAAGCGATACGGGGAGCAGGTGGAAAAATTGAGTTGAAGCCTAACATCAGCCATGATCGTATCGAATGGCAGAGCAGACTCAACTGGCCACGTGGTCTAGTCCTACTATTTCTTGTGTTCTTGTGAATTGAAAGATTTTGGGTTCACGCCCCACTCCAGACACTTGTAAAGAAAACTTATGTTTTAATCTCTCCAACTGGCAGAAACAATCTGTCAGCACCTACCCTATCAACTCCCCTCAGTTAGTAGGTTTCAATTAGATTGTCTCTGATTCTACCAAGCTCCAAAGAATGTAAACCCAATTTACTAAGATGTATCAAACATCGGACTGCTAGAGCTGTCTGTATCGGCAACCTGAGATAAAGATAAAGGGGTGGCACGGTAGCACAGTGGTTAGCACTGCTGCTTCACAGCTCCAGGGACCTGGGTTCGATTCCCACCTTGGGTCACTGTCTGTGTGGAGTTTGCACATTCTCTTCGTGTCTGCGTGGGTTTCCTCCGGTTTCCTCCCACAGTCCAAAGGTGTGCGGGTTAGGTTGATTGGCCATGCTAAAATTGCCCTTAGTGTCCTGGGATGCGTAGGTTAGAGGGATTAGTGGGTAAATATGTAGGGATATGGGGGTAGGGTCTGGGTGGGATTGTGGTCGGTGCAGACTCGATGGGCCGAATGGCCTTTCTCTGTGCCGTAGGGTTTCTAAGATTTCTTTCTAAGATTTCATTATAGGGCAATCCCCTCATCCCCAAGTCTCAAATCCAGTGAACCTTCACTGTACTGCCTCCAATGCAAGTGTTAAGAGCACAGCTGATGTTAAATGTTGGGGTTTCCAAAACCCAGAAAGAAACTTTGGAATGCTTGCTCTCAACTGTACTTTTTGAATTGTAGTATAACAAAAGGAAAGATGTGAAGACCAGTGAAGAATGTTCCAGACTCTTTTGTGATGCTTTTAAACAAAATAAATGTTTACTAAATTGTAAAACACACAAGAAAGTCAACTATATGGCTATCCACAATATATTTAAATTTACCCCATTCCAAACACCTCTGAGCTAAACCACCCCAAACGATATCCCATAGATTTTTAAACTATAAATGCAATCCAACAATAGTTACCACACCAGGCATCTATGTCTTTTGGGGTTGCTTCCGATTTAGAGTAGAGACAACTGGCTTCTCAAAACAGGCTTTCTCTGGGCACAGCTTGTTGGGTGTGGACACAACTTCCTGCTGTGTGGGCTGTGGTCTCAAAACAGCAACCTTGAATAGGGTTGCATCTGATGCAGTTTTTTATATTCCCTTAGCCAGACTAGCCTTTTCAGAAGTTACTCTTAATTACCTTTATTACATGAGCTCATCTTTTAGAATGTAAATGTGAAATTCACTCCCATCTTGCATTGTTACCAACTTACCTTAGGTAAACTTTTGTTCCTACTGTTGCTAGGCTAATCAGCATATCAAAGCAGGGTTAGTTCCATCAACCCAACCAATCTGTCTTTCTTCCAATTTCTATTTTAAAAATAGTTTGTTTATCTATCAGAACACATTCCCAATTATTGGTCTTATTTTTCTCATTTTACCATGATGTCCTAACATAAGTATATCCTTTCTTAAATGTGGAGGCCAAAACTGCACACAGTACTCCAGATGTGATCTCACCAAAGCGCTGTACAATTGTAGCAAGACATCTTTATTCTACTCCAATTGCATCGCTTCTCGGCCTTTTGGCTAAGATCAAGTGTAGTATGGAGAGGATGCTGCACTTGGTTGAGGTCATTAGGTTACATTGAAGCTTCATATGTTTCATATAAAGCAATTTTTAAAAGCGGCATCTCGGCCTTTTGGCTAAGATGCAAATGAGCTCAAGTCTTGGAGGAGGAACCTTCCCCCTTCTCCAATCAGCTTGGCTCATGTAGATCAGGCCCAGGACAGGGTGGTTTGGTCGCTCAGCCTGGATCGGAAATGTCTCAACTTGTTGAGACTCTGAATTGGATTTGATTTGATTGAATTGGAAAAGTATTTTTTTTTTATTGCATCGCTTCTCGGCCTTTTGGCTAAGATCAAGTGTAGTATGAAGAGGATGCTGCACTTGGTTGAGGTCATTAGGTTACATTGAAGCTTCATATGAAACATTGAAGCTTCATATGAAACAATTTTTAAAAAGCGGAATCTCGGCCTTTTGGCTAAGATGCAAATGAGCTCAAGTCTTGGAGGAGGTATTGCTTTCCCTCCTCCAATCAGCTTGGCTCATGTAGATCAGGCCCAAGACAGGGTAATTTGGTCGCTTGCCCTGTCTTGCCAGCCTGGATCGGAAATGTCTCAACTGGTTGAGACTCTGAATTGGACTTGATTTGATTGAATTGGAAAAGGTTTTTTTTAATTGCCTTACAATAAATGCCAACATGACATTTGTCTTTCTAATTACTTGCTGTTTGCATGCTAACCTTTTGCATTCCTTGTGCAAGTACACCTAAGTCTCTTTGAACATCAACACTTAAAAATATTCTGCTTTGCTACTCTTATGGCCAAAGTGATTAGTTTCATTCTTCCCTACTTTATACTCCATCTGCCATCTTGTTGCCCACATATTTAACCTGTCCATGTGTCTTTGCAGCCTCTCTGTGTCCTCTCCACAGGTTACGTTCCCACCTCTCTTGGTACCACCAGCCAAATTTGATACGTTACTCTGTCTCCTCATCTAAATCATTAATATAGATTGTCAATAACTGAGGCCCCAGCACTGATCCTTGTGGCATTCACTATATACTGCTTAAAAAGGCCCCATTTATGCCCACTCTCTTTTTTCTATCTTTTAACCAATCCTCTACCATTGCTAAAATACTACCCCCAACACCATTAGCTCTTATCTTGCCTATTAACCTTTTGTATGGCACCTTATCGAATGCCTTTTGGAATTCCAGGTATACAACATCTACTGGTTCCCCTTTATCTACCCTACTTGTTAAATCCTCAAAAACTCTAATAAATTTGTCAAATAGGATTTCCCTTAATAAAACCATGTTGACTTGTTCTAATCTTACTATGCTATTCTAAGTACATTGTTAAGACTTCTTTAATCATAGATTCTAGCATTTTCCCAACAGCTGATATTTGGCTATTCTCCCTCCTTTCTTGAAAGGTGCTGCAATATTTATTCGCTTCCACTCTGCCGGGACAAATCTAAGGAATTTTTGATAATCATGGTCAGCTCCTCCATTATATCTGCAGCTATCCCTTTGAGAACTCTTGGGTGTAGGCTATAAGGACACAGTGATTTGTTGGAATTTTGTGTCTCTTTAGTTTCGCCAATACCTTTTCTCTGTTAATATTAAGTTCCTTTTAAGCCCCTGGGTCACCATATATTTCTGGTATGAGTGTCTTCTACTCTGAAGGCAGACAAAAAAAAATGTTCAATGCACCTACTATTGCTTCATTGCCCATGATAATTTCTCCTATCTCTGCTTCTAAGTGCTAACATTTACTTTACCTACTCTCTTCTTTATGTACTTATTAAAGATCCAAAAATCTGTGATTCCTGGCTACTTGACTCTCATATTCTGTTTTATTTTCCTATTTATCAACTTTCTGGTGGCCCTCTGCTAGTTTCTAAAACATTTCCAATCCTCAGACTCGAAACTGCTTTTTGCAACATTGTAAGACTCTTCCTTTAATCTACTGCTATCATTAACTTCCTGAGTGAACAATATCAGTTCAATGGAATGCATTTTTGTTGAAGATTTTGAATTGTTTCTTTGAATGTTTTCCATGGTACATTTACCTTCATGCATTCTAGCAATTAACCTTAGCCAGTTCTCCCCTCATACTTATGTAATTGGCTTTGTTTAAGTTTAAGATTCTTGTTTGTTTGTGATTGGAGTATGTTACATTCAAACTTAACATGGCATTCAATGATATGATCATTATTTCTCAGAGGATCTTTTACCATGGCATTGCTAATTAACCCTGCTTCATTACACAAGATGGCTTTATCTCTAGTCAGTTCCACAACAATTACTCCAAGAAACTGTCACAAAAATTTCACTGGACCATTAACTCTACCATTGATTGAACTAGTTAGGTACACACAAAGCTGCAAAGCCGCCTAGGTTCAAGAAATGAATGCCTAAGTATCAATCAAGAATAAGTCTAGTTCAATAGGAATTTTGCTTCTACTTATTTGCTTTCAGTAATGTGAGGGGAATATTGAAATGATTAGCCCAGTCTGGAGCAAACCTCAGAATAAAGTTATGGGCCAAAATTTTACTGCCCCAAGGGAATCGGAGCAAGCGAGGGGCGAACCATGGAAAGGTCTGTTGACCTCGGGTGGGATTTTGTGGTTTTGGGATGAGCGAGGCCATAAAGTCCCACCCACGGTGTTGTTTTCCTAAGCTTGAACATTAAAGAAGCAGTGGTGTAGTGGTATTGTCACTGGACCATTAATCCAGAGACCCACAGTAATGCTCTGGAGACCCGGGTTCAAATCCCACCATGGCAGATGGTGAAATTTGAATGCAATAAAAATCTGGAATTACAAGTCGAATGGTCACTGTTGAGGGATCCTGTGTATAGTTTGCTTCATTTATGCAAAGACTTCATTTTAAGATATTTCTGCCGATGCAATTAATTTAAATGCTAAGCTTAAAAAATTAACTAACACTTGACTACATTTTAAAACTCAGAAGGCATGCTGGGTTAGCTAGAAATTGACTGCATTTTTTGAAAAGTATAATGCAAGCAAAACAGGATTTTTATAAACTAAACAAAGTTTTTCATAAACAACATCTGCAAGGCCTGTTTCTCCAAGTTAGAGACAGCATGTGCAAAACAATTTCAATAACAAAGATAATGAATGACATATATTGTAGTTTAAGCTCTGTGTTCTCAGTTTAGCCTTGTTCAGTTCAGCTTTGTTTTTGAATTCTGTTTTTGATCAGTACAGGACTGGCAAAAGAAGCCAATCTGTCTCTCTCTCTAGCTTTTCTCTTTTCTTTTCGTTTTTGTAATGATTTAATTTTCAATAAAAGAAATTCATTTCAACATCGTACTAGTGCTGCCTTCATCTATTCAAAGGAATGAATGGACCCTACAGTCACCATGAAACCATTGGTGGTTGTAATAAAAGCCCATCTAGTTCCATAGGGAAGGAAATCTGTCGTCCTTACCCGGCCTGGTCTACATGTGACTCCAGACCCACAGCAATGTGGTTGACTCTTAATTGCCCTCAGAGATGAGCAATAAATGCAGCGACGCCCACATCCATGAACAAATAAAACAAACTTCACTGGGGTGGCAGAAAATGAGGTGTGTTCAATGACTTTGTGTGATGAGGTATAACTTAGACATCTTGGGCGGGATTTTCCGGCCTCGCTCGGGCGGTTGTTGAAACCTCGCCCGCTCTGATTCCGTGGCGGATAAGATGATAAAATGGCCATTTTAATTTTACTCAGCAAGCACCAATTCACAAATACAAATGTTCTTTTGGCTCTCATTTGACTGATGATTTTGCGCAATTCTATTAATAAGTAGGGTTTACTGAATTACTGAATGAGATACATTGATCATACAGTTCTCTCTCTTTTCCCAATACAATAATTTTACAAAGCCACATTGGACGGAATTGATTAGTTCAGTATTGGTTGTATTTGTTGCATTTAATCTACTTGGTGCATTTTGCATGCTGCATGTAAGAAAATATTCAATGTTTATTGTGTTCTAACAATTTTCGTAAGATTTTTAAATTCATTTTTATGGGACGTGGACATCGCTGGCTAGGCCAGCATTTTTAGCACGTCCCTAATTCCCCTTGAGAATGTGGTGGTAAGCCGCCTTCTTGAACGGCTGCAGTCCATGTGGTGTAGATACACGTGTACTGGTGTCATGGAGGGAGTTCCAGGATTTTGACCCAGCGACAGTGAAGGAACGGCGATATATTTCCAAGTCAGGATGGTCAGTGGCTTGGAGGGGAAGTTGCAGATGGTGTTGTTCCCAGATATCTGCTGCTCTTGTTCTTCTGGATGGAAGTGGAGATTTCCCATTTGTGGAACGTATTGGAAGGCTGGATACCTGTGAAGTCTTACCTTAACCTCAGTTAGCATCTTCAGGAGGGGAGTGTAAAGAAGACATTGACAAACATAAAGCAGCAAGCATCAAAGCCTAACCTTTGACAAATGAGCACCTCTTTTTGAGTCTAACAACAGGAGCTGGATTTAGGGAAATGAAGAGGAATATGAATGATTTCCATGGAGAGCAATATCATTTGTTAAATGGGATGGTTGATGAGTTTGGGGCTCATCTGTTGATTCTTCTTCCTACCTCCCACTTTCTGACTTCAACACTGTAGCATTTCTATTTTTAAAAAATGTATTCGAGGGACATGGGCATCGTTGTCTGGCCAGCATTTATTGCCCATCCCTAGTTGCCTTTGCCTAGGCCATTTCAGAGGGCAGTTGAGAGTCAACCACATTTATTGCCCATCCCTGGTTGCCTGAGGACAGTTGAGAGTCAACCACATTGCTGTGGCTCTGGAGTCACATGTAGGCCAGACCGGGTAATGACAGCAGATTTCCTTCCCAAAAGGACATTAGTGAACCAGATGGGTTTTTCCGACAATCGACAGCGGTTTCATGGTCATCAGTAAATTCTTAATTTAAGACATTTTTTATGGAATTCAAATTCCACCAACTGCCATGGCAGGATTCAAACCCCAGTCCCCAGGACATTAGCTGAGTTTCTGGATTAATAGTCTAGCAATAATACCACTCGGCCATCGCCGAAATCATGTTTCCCACCTCTTGAGTAAAAGTGAATGATTAGAGATGGATTTGGAGTGGCTTTATGAACATGCAATTCATCATCAAAACATTGTGAAAATGGCCTTGTTTATCCCTGGACATTCTTAGTCATGCTACATTAATGCACTTCAATATTGATTGCACACGCTAACATATAGAGTCATGCAGTCATACAGGTATACAACATGGAAACAGGCCCTTTGGCCCAACCTGTCCATGCCGCCCAGTTTTTACCACTAAACTAGTCCCAATTGCCTGCATTTGGCCAATATCCCACTATACCCATCCTACCCATGTAACTGTCTAAATGTTTTTCAAAAGACACAATTTTATCTGCCTCTACTACTGCCTCTGGCAGCTTGTTCCAGACACTCAGCACCCTCTGTGAAAAAATTGCCCCTCTGGACCCTTTTGTATCTCTCTCCTCTCACCTTAAACCTATGCCCTCTAGTTTTAGACTCCCCTACCTTTGGGGAAAAATGTATACTATCTACCTTATCTTTGCCCCTCATTATTTTATAGACCTCTATGAGATCACCCCTCAGCCTCAGCTCCAGGGAAAAAAGTCCCAGTCTATTCAGCCTCTCCTTATAATTCAAATGATCCTAGCATCCTAGTAAATCTTTTCTGAACTCTTTCTAGTTTAATAATATGCTTTCTATAATAGAGTGACCAGAACTGTACACAGTATTCCAAATGTGGCCTTACTAATGTCTTGTACAACTTCAACAAGACGTCTCAACTCCTGTATTCAATGTTCTGAGCAATTAAACCAAGCATGCCGAATGCCTTCTTCACCACCCTGTCCACCTGTGACTCCACTTTCAAGGACCTATGAATCTGTACCTCTAGATCTCTTTGTTCTATAACTCTCCCCAACGCCCTACCATTAACTGACTCAGTCCTGCCCTGATTTGATCTACCAAAATGCATCACCTCACATTTATCTAAATTAAACTCCATCTGCCATTCATCGACCCACTGGCCCAATTGAACAGGATCTCGTTGCAATCCTAGATAACCTTCTTCACTGTCCACTATGCCACCAATCTTGGTGTCATCTGCAAATGTGCTAACCATGCCCCATAAATTTTCATCCAAATCATTAATATAAATAACAAATAACAGTGGACCCAGAACCGATCCCTGAGATACACCGCTGGTCACTATCACACTACCTCACCCTGGATCCCATGAGATTTAAACTTATGCAACAACCCACCATGCGGGACCTTGTAAAAGGCCTTGCTAAAGTCCATGTAGATAGCATCGACTGCACTGCCCTCATCTACCTTCTTGGTTACCCCGTCAAAAAACACAATCAAATTCGTGAGACATAATTTTCTACTCACAAAGCCATGCTGACTGTCCCTAATCAGTCTTTGCCTCTTTAAATGCCTGTCGATCCTGTCTCTCAAAATGCCTTCCAACAACTAACCCACCACAAATGTGAGGCTCACCAGTCTGTAGTTCCCAAGCTTTTCCCTGCAGCCCTTGTTAAACAAAAACACAACTTTTGCTACCCTCCAATCTTCAGGCACCTCACCTGTGGCTGTCGATGATTCAAATATCTCTACTAGGGGACCTGCAATTTCCTCCCTAGCCTCTCGCAACATCCTGGGATGCATTTCATCAAGTCCCGGGGATTTTTAAGACTTCCTGCACCTCCTTCTCTGTAATATGTACACTCCTCAAGACATCACGATTTATTTCCCCAAGTTCCCTAACATCCATGCCTTTCTCAACAGTAAATACCGATGAGAAATATTAATTTAGGATCTCACCCATCTCTTGTGGATCCGCACATAGATGACCTTAAGAGACCCTACTCTCTCCCTAGTTACTCTTTTGCCCTTTATGTATTTATAGAAGCACTTTGGATTCTCCTTTGCCTTAAGTGCCAAAGAAATCTCATGTCCTCTTTTTGCCCTCCTGATTTCTCTCTTATCTCTACCCTGACAAGCTCTATACTCTTCAAGGGATCCACTTGATCCCAGCTGCCTATGCATGTCATATGCCTCCTTTTATTTTGACCAGGGCCTCAATATCCCGAGTCATCCAGGGTTCCCTACCTCTACCAGCCTTGCCCTTCACTCTAAGAGTGCAATGTGCTTACCGCAATGTGCTTACCCTGAACCCTGGTTTAGACACTGTTGAAAGCCTCCCACTTACCAGACTTCCCTTTGCCTGCCAACAGACGCCTCCAATCAACTTTTGAAAGTTCTTTATCTTTAACTTTCCTTCCCTTTGCTCTATTTTTACATCTCGTGATATACTCATGCTATCCCAGTTGGATAATACATGCTGCTACGCATAACAGTGACTTGATGGCACTGCCAATTCCGTGCTGTCTACTGATACCTCCTGCTTTATAGCTAAGGAGAATTTGGAATTCTAACCGTTTGACTGTTAGGTGAAATTTCCCATTGACATTTCCTTTGTCCTGCCCCACGGCAAAGGCATATTCTGCTAACTAAGCACCGCAATGTGTCTTAACGGAAATGTATGGAGTGCATACCTTCCCCCCTGCTCCCTCGCCCACCAGAAGGAGATCACCGCCATGCGCCTGAGCATCTGTGAATGGAAAGGGGAAAGAAAACAATAAAATTTCAAATTAAACTTGCCTGCATGTGGCTCCGACCACAAATTGACTTACCAGAACTGTACTTATCACAACTGAATTCCTGATAAATGTCTGGTGTCAAAGTCACTGGAGGTGTTGCGGACATGAAGCAGCTCCACTGAATCAAATATCATAAATTCAGTTGCCGTTGGGTTAAGACACAAGACCGGGGCTTGTATTTACGTTGAAGTATTTGGATGTGCCTGAATGTGCAGTGATTACAATGAGCCTTGCTGGTGTAGTTGCTTTACTGTGAGAGTGAGATGTCTCTGTTCCATGGCCAAAGAGCTGGCACAAACAGTTGGCACTGCTGTGTATGGAGTGTATGCCATGTGAACATACTGGAGCCTGGGAGGCAGGTTTGGCTGCGCTTCAAATTTCCACTGGCTTCACCATCCAAACCTGTCACTTCTAATCTTTGATTGTACCTCTACATTAAGCAGAAGATCAAAGCCAAGCCTCTTGTCCATTGCTTTTGACCTTCGCTCTTTATTTAGAGTTATTTCACTCTGCTCTTTAGGCCACATGGAATAGGAAATAGGAGCAGGAGTAGGCCATTCAGCCCTTCGAACCTGTTCCAATGTTCAATGAGATCATGGTTAATCTTCTACCTCAACTCCGCCTGCCCATACTATCCCAGGATCAGTTGGTATCCAAAAATCTTTCAATCATGCACCACTCAACAAGCAAACGGGTGACACAAAAGCAAAATACTGAGGGTGCTGGAAATGTTGGAAAGAATCAGCAGGTCAGGCAACATCTGTGGAGAGAGAAACCAAATTAACAGCTGAATTTCTTTGGCCATACATGGCGGCAGGATTCCCTGGTCCCATCGACAGCGCACTCATGGCATTGGCTTCCCAATAGCGTGGCTTCAATGGGAATTCCCAAGGATAGCGGTGGGACCAGAGGATCCCGCCTCCAGCAAATGGCACACCACCTCCCGCCGCTGAGACAAACATTTTTGATTTGATTTGATTTATTTTTGTCACATGTATTAGAATACAGTGAAAAGCATTGTTCCTTGCGCGCTATACAGACAAAACATACCACTCATAGAGTACATTGGGGAGAAGGAATGGATAGGGTACAGAATTTAGTGATGCAGTTACAGGTAGGATGAAGAGAAGGATCAACTTAATATAAGGTAGGTCCATTCAAAAGTCTGATGGCAGCAGGGAAGAAGCTGTCCTTGAATCTGTTGGTCAATTTTTTCAGACTTCTGTATTTTTTTCCTGATGGAAGAAAGTATATCCGGAATGTGTGGGGTCCTTGGTTATGCTGGCTGCTTTTCCAAGGCAGCAGGAAGTGTAGACAGAATCATAATTAGTGTAGACAGAGTCAATGGATGGGAGGCTGATTTGGGTGATGGACTAGGCTACGTTCATAACCCTTTGTAGTTTCTTGTGGCCTTGGTCGGAGCAGGAGCCATACCAAGCTGCGATACAACCAGGTAGGAGTCAATGGATGGGAGCTGGTTTGCATTCACAACGTTTGTAATTTCTTGCAGCCTTAGTCAGAGCAGAAGCCATACCAAGCTGAAATGCATATTTGATTTGATTTATTATTGTCACATGTATTAACATACACTGAAAAGTATTGTTTCTTGCGCACTATACAGACAAAGCATACCATTCATACAGAAGGAAATGAGAGAGTGCAGAATGTAGTGTTACAGTCATAGCTAGCTTGTCGAGAAAGATCAACTTAATTCAAGGTAAGTCCATTCAAAAGTCTGACAGCAGCAGGGAAAAAGCTGTTCTTGTGTCGATTGGTATGTGATCTCAGACTTTTGTATCTTTTTCCCGAAGGAAGAAGGTGGAAGAGAGAATGTCCGGGGTGCATGGTGTCCTTAATTATGCTGGCTGCTTTGCTGAGACAGCGGGAAGTGTAGACAGAGTCAATGGATGGGAGGCTGGTTTGCGTGCTGGATCGGGCTACATTCATGACCTTTTGTGGTTCCTTGCGGTCTTGGGAAGGATGGAAATATGGGAAGGATGCTTTCTATTTTGTATCTGTAAAAAAACAGGGCCAGGCCAGAGAACCTCGCCCAACATTTGAGGTCTGTGACCTTTAATCAGACAACCAGGAGAGCTTTCTTTGGACTTATCCGTCCTTATCCAAGCTTTTATCAGTCAATGGCATGAGCGGGGTTTTACAGCCTCACTCGAGCAAGACCGGAAATTCCTGCCCGAGGTCAACGGACATTTCCGTTGTCCGCCCCTCACCCGCTCCGATTCCGTGGTGGGTGGGATAATAGGATTTTGGCGCATAAATTATTTAACATCCATCTCAACACTTCAGCTGCTTCTGAGGTTAAAAGCCCAATTCTACTTTCATACCTTAGTGGTTCAAGAACAGAACGTCTGATTGACGAAGTTCCTTTAAAAAAACCTACTGAACTTATGCAGCATTCCTGTGCATTATTATCACTCAGCTGTTAACACATTGCTTACAGGAAATGAGCACATTGAAATATTGTGCACTCATGTTTGTCCATTGGAAGTTTTGCCTAGTCTAGCTCAACTAGGATTGCAGGAACATGGGAAAAGGGAGAAACAGGTCATTCAGCCCCTCAAACATTCTCACCATTCAATTAGATCATGACTGAGTTTGTACCTCATGCTATTTTCCTGCACTAATCCCTTAATGACCTAATTGTCTAGAAAACTATCAATCTCTGTCTCAATGGCGGAGCCTCCACCGCCCTCTGGGGTAGAGAATTCCAAAGATTTACCACCCTCTGAGGGAATAAATTTCCTCCTTATCTGAGTCCTAAATGGCTTACTTCTTACTCTGAGGCTGTGCGTCCTGGTTCTAGACATCTTAATGTGGAGATGCCGGCGTTGGACTGGGGTGAACACAGTAAGAAGTCTCACAACACCAGGTTAAAGTCCAACAGGTTTATTTGGTAGCAAATACCATATTGAATGCCCATTGAATCAGCTGGATTCGCATTCTAATTTGTATTCTGTAACTTGATTTCTGTGTCTGTGCACTGTTTGAGAGCACATTTCCACTCCATCTGACGAAGGAGCAGCGCTCCGAAAGCTTATGGTATTTGCTACCAAATAAATTTGTTGGACTTTAACCTGGTGTTGTGAGACTTCTTACTCTAGACATCTTAGCCAGGGAAAGCATCCCTCCTGCATCTACATTGTCTAGCCCTGCATCAACTCAAGGGGCGGCACGGTGGCACAGTGGTTAGCACTGTTGCCTCACAGCTCCGGGGACCTGGGTTCAATTCCCAGCTTGGGTCAGTGTCTGTATGGAGTTTGCACGTTCTCCCCATGCCTGCGTGGGTTTCCTCTGGATGTTCCGGTTTCCTCCCACAGTCCAAAGATGTGTGGGTTAGGTGGATTGGCTATGCTAAATTGCCCCTTAGTGTCAGGGGGAGTAGGTAGGGTAAATTCATGGGGTTATGGGGATAGGGCCTGGGTGGGATTGTGGTCGGTGCAGACTCGATGGGCCAAATGGCCTCCTTCTGCACTGTAGGGATTCTATTCTATGAATGTCGTATGCTTTAGTAAGGTTGACTCTCATTCTTCTAGACTATACATCATCGGAAATGAATGCGATAATCCAGCATTTATAAATTCAGTCAGTCAGTTTAAGTGGGGCGAATTACTTATTTCAAATAAATAAGAAGTTTGCTCAACTATTCTCACCAGCCAGGTGTAAATTGTTGCAAAGCCCTGGAGAAAGGGTGGAATGTAGGACAGAAAACCATGAGAGTTTTTTTTTAGAAAGTGAACTGGATGAATTCCAACTATAGGAAGGAGGTACAGACTAATTGATGCAGGATCAGAGTAAGGAACATTGGGTGGGCCTACGGTCTTCTGCCAGAACGTTATTATGTTTCAAAGTAAATGTGTGAAAAGTGCAGGGCCTAAAATTCCTGGCTTGAGGGAGGCCATTTAAAAAAAAAAATTTGCACCTTGGGGAAGGGGATCGAAGGAATTCTGCCTTTTTATTAAATACTGCCCTTTCACATTACAGGCAGGAGCAAGACGGTAAAAGATTCGTCCGCATCCCAAAAGGGTCATCCAGGGAGAACAGCCATCCTAGAACTTCACACCTCACAACACTGTCAGAGTACCTTCACCACATGGACTGCAGTGGTCTAAGAAGAAGCCCCACCACCATGTTTTCAAGGGCAAAGATGTATGGGCAGTAAATGCTAACCTCACTAGCAATGCCCACATCCTGAGAATGAATTTTAAAAAAGCAAAAACTGATTCTTAAAGCATTAAGAATTAAGAGTGAGCTAGAAAGATATGTGCAAAAGCTATGGGGTTATTATAGATCCATCTATTTGGACAGCACAGTGGCTAGCATAGCTGCCTCACAGCGCCAGGGACCCAGGCGATTCAAGAATAGCTTCTTCCTTACTGCCCTCATACTTTTGAATGGACCTACCTCACATTAAGTTGATCTTTCTCTGCACCCTAGTTATGACTGTAACACTACATTCTGCACTCGTTCCTTTCTTTCTTTATGAACAGTATGCTTTGTGTGGTGCACAAAAAACAATACTTTTCACTGTATACCAATACACGTGACAATAATAAATCAAATCAATTCCTGCCTGAGGTCACTGTCTGTTTGGAGTCTGTACATTCTCCCCGTGTCTGCATGGGTTTCCTCCCAGTAATCCGATTTCCTCCCACAGTCCAAAGATGTGCGAGATGGATTGGCTATGCTAAAAAATTGCCCTTTAGTGTTAGGGGAATTAGCAGGGCAAATGCGTGGGGTTACAGGGATAAGACCTGGGTGGGATTGTTGTCAGTGCAGGTTTGATGGGCCGAATGGCCTCCTTCTGCACTGTCGGGATTCTATAATTCTATTTTTTTTGCTGTCATTTCTATGGCCCTAGAATTTTATAGATCCCATTCCGCTGCCTGAAGTGAAGTGGAGCTGGACTTCCAGCTTGATTCGATACAGGACACCAGTTCTAAACCTCGGGGCTAAAAGGCATAGCAGAGCTAACTGCTCCCAAGGAGGTTCCAAACAACAAGGGCAGTTACAAAATCTCTTTTATTTATGTGGCTCCTGTTTCTCTTAGAAACAACATAAAAACAAACACAGCAGAGAAAGAGCTAATGTAAAGAGGGAGAACCCTTGCCAAATTAATACGTGAGTAAAGACCTGAGCCCTGGATAAAAGTCCTTACTTTAGAAAAATCCAACCAGGAACTCTTTGGTAACACTAAGCTCTGTTCGTAAGATATGTGACCAAGGACTAAGTTACAGAACTGGAACATTTTCTTGAGCTTTAGGTTTCGGTTTCTTTATCATAAAATCTCACCTCCAGCTCACTAAAATAATCTGTTTCATTGGTATCTGTATTGTTGGCCTGCCTTTCATGAAGCAGCCACATAGTGGATGAATAAAAGTTGTTTCTAACCACACCTCAGTGACATCAGTATTTAATTGAGGGAGGTGCTGGCATGCAGAATAATGAAGTAATAAAATAGCTCCAGAAGGACACAATTTTAACTGAGAGTCTTTGCACAGCAAAGTAGGAATGTAAATTCACCTCCTTCTGAATGTGGTAGAGGAAATACCCACCAAAAAATAAATTAAAGAGTTGATCAAAGACCCCACGCACCCCGGACATTCTCTCTTCCATTTTCTTCCGTCGGGAAAAAGATACAAAAGTCGGAGGTCATGTACCAACCGACTTAACAACAGCTTCTTCCTTGCTGCTGTCAGACTTTTGAATGGATCTAACTCGGATCAAGTTGATCTTTCTCTACGCTATGACTGTAACGCTACATTCTGCATCCTCTCCTTTCCTTCTCCCTTATGTACTCTATATTCGGTATGCTTTGTTGGTATAGCGTGCAAAAAACAATATTTTTCATTGTATCCCAATACATGTGCCAATAAGTCAAATCAAAAAATATAAAGCTCATCTCATGATCAAAAAATACCTTATTTCTCCCTCACCATTTTCCAGCTTTTTAAAAAAAAAATGCCAGACAGCATTCCACAGACAGAAGGGAGTCATTCCTCCTCCCGCTTCTGGTCAACAACTCAGCTGCCATCGGACGTGACTCAAGAACAGCTTCTTCCCTGCTGCCATCAGACTTTTGAATGGACATACCATATATTAAGTTGATCTTTCTCCACACCCTAGCTATGACTGGAACACTACATTCTGCACCCTCTCCTTTCCTTCACCCCCCTTGTACTCTATGAATGGTATGCTGTGTCTGTATAGCATGCAATAAACAATACTTTTCACTGGATACCATTACATGTGACAATAACAAATCTTCGTTACAAATTGAAGCTGCAGAATTTGCAGGCATAATAAACTGCTTACTGTGATCAAATTCCATTTTAGGAATCATGGCGGACGGGATGGGACAGGACCATGCAAAGATCCTTTGACCTCAGGCGGGATTTTCTGGTCTTTGGGTGAGCACATCCCACCCTCCACTTCTCAGTTTTGACAAGTGGTCATGGAGCAGGAGAGTCACAGGAAATTGGCTAAGCAAATGGCTAGCAAAGTTCTCCCATCATTTGATACGAAAACAAAATTCAGCACATGCATTAGTCCAGAAAAACCAATGGATATTTCTTTACGACAATAAACTAAGCTAAATTCAAATGTGCTTTCACTATTGTTTTACAATTGCTCAAAGAAACAGAACATACTTGGTTCAATCCTAATAAGTATTGCTACTGAATTCACCGCATCAGTAAGAAAGGGCGATCGTTTGGCATTCTCAACATCACAGTTTGCACTAACTCCCTTAAGAATAAGAGTTGCTGAGGTTGTGTGTTCCATGCAAAGCACATATAACAGCTCTGACTGCTTGGCCTTTCATTACCTGGAGAGCAATTATCACCCGGGTGAGTCAACCCCACATGATTCTACTCCTGGTGATGAAGAAGAGATCGGCGCCAGTTTAACAGAGTTACTCATCATCCAATGAAAGGGGCAGTAGACTCCCAATTAGTTAACTAGTAAGTCAAAATGCAACTAACATTTCAATGAGGAATGGGTGTTCTTTCTCCTTGAATGTACTGAGGATTAAGCTATTATAAAGCCAGCAAATGAACAACAAGCAATTGATGTGCATGTTTGTGGGCCCCATAAAGTATTCATTGTGCTATTTAAGCTGGATATTTACAGAAAGTGCTTGGAACTTTGCCAGGAGGCTGGAGAATTCTTTAGCTCAAACCTCATTAAAGTTTTATTTTGTCCTTTGTGGTCTCACAAGATCTGATTTTAGTGCAGTCCTTATAGGATTTTAATTTAAACAGAGGCCCAGCCAGGTTTCGAAACCTAAAGCAAATAGGTACTTTTCTGGTTGCAACGTCATGGAATAAACTACAGGTACCTTGACTAACTTTTGAATGCTTTCAAAAATGTAAAGAGAATAAATTATATAAAATTCAATTACACAAAATAATCTAAGGATAGGTTAAGTGATCCATCATTTAGAGAGGGACACATTAGGAACACTTCAGTGGGTAGAAATTGTAATGTTCCAATATATTATGGGGTTTCTGTCAATACTTTACACTCAAAAAACCCCACAAAGGTTACTCAAAGATGGCCACCCAAGGACCACCTGACTTCTCTTGTGGATTGATCCATCCCCCTGCCTCAAGAGGGAACAAAAGGGATTTTCCAGACTGATACTGACTCAATGCCTAATTCAAAAGGGTAATTTCCAATTGAATGGGATATTCAGACACAAAGACATTAACTATCTCAAACTCTCAAGGTGTAAATGACATCACACAATATGTATAATTGAATTAGACACCCACCTTATTCGGAAAAGGACTTTGACTTGTAAAAGGTCACAAGCCATAAGCATGTTTATTCCCTGCTTGTAAAACAAGCAAGCGTCTGTCCTTCAGACAGAAAAATCTATCGGACAGCCATTGAATCAACTGCACATCAACTAGGCAGTGAAGGTAATAAACAGCCATGCCCTGAAAATTGGAGAAGCAATCTCCCCATCCTGTTTCCAACTGCGCCTGAGAACTAACCTCCTGGAAAGTTGGCTACAAGAAGCTTTGCAGCTTACTGAAAATCCTCTGCTTTACAAGACTTTCACTTCAACCACAGCATCAATTCATCAAAGAAACTACAGCCTGCTACGAAAGAGACTGAGATGATAATAAATTGTATTTGTATTACCTTTTTTCCCTGTCATCTGTATCTATTTTATGCACAAGTGATATTATGGGTGAGGCAAATAAGTGAGATGTCACATTTTAAACATCAGGGCAAATGTGTGAAAATAAATAATCTTTCTTATTTTTGAATTCACAAAAACTTGCTGCTGGAATTATTCAAATTGAGAGAATTGTTCTGAGGGCAAGAAAAATTAACACCCCTCACATATCCCAGTAAGGAAACATAAACATAAACATCCTGTCCATAACTAAATGAATTTCTATAATGTGTTGATTATCATAGGTGACATTGTAGCCACATTAAGAGGGAGTTTAGATTTTTGACTGTGTATTTTTGGAAGTTAGTACCTGTGGGGGAACGGTCTTTGGTTGATTGAAGATTGTAACATTTAAGGTACACAATATACTTAGCTTGAATACATTAAATTGTGCCTAAGAACGTGGGTGAACCGCTTTTGGGGGATATTAACAGCCACACAGATTGTTTAAGGGACAGAGTGAACAGCAGTCTGTGGGGACTGGACAGGGAGGAAGGTCGGCGCTATGCAGTCGAAAGGCTGCCATTAACTCCATGCTGATGAGGGTGCTGGGACTTAGAGAAGCCTCAGAGGCGTTGGTAGCTCCGTGTTTCTAAGAGCTGGGGCTCAGAGAGGCACAGGAGTAGTGGTTGCTCAGTGCAGCTAAAGGATGTGGCTCAGGGTAGTCCAGGAGCTGTATTTTCTTGGTGCAGCTGGAGAAATTGGGGCTCGGGAAAGCACAGAAGCAGTGTGGCTAAGAAGCTGAGACCATGCCTGTGTTTAGACACTGGAGAGCACCTTGGCAAACACAGATATGCAGTCTCAGAATTAGGTCTTCTCAGCTGTAACAGAAGGCTGGGATGGCTGGACCTGGGAATATATCTAAGCAAGTGCCGAGTAGTTGATGATTATACCGTGGCGGCACGGTAGCACAGTGGTTAGCACTGCTGCTTCACAGCTCCAGGGACCTGGGTTCGATTCCCGGCTTGGGTCACTGTCTGTGTGGAGTTTGCACATTCTCCTCGTGTCTGCGTGGGTTTCCTCCAGGTGCTCTGGTTTCCTCCCACAGTCCAAAGATGTGCGGGCTAGGTTGATTGGCCATTCTAAATTTCCCCTTAGTGTCCCGGGATGCGTAGGTTAGAGGGATTAGCGGGTAAATGTGTAGGGATATGGGGAGTAGGGCCTGGGTGGGATTGTGGTCGGTGCAGACTTGATGGGCCGAATGGCCTGTTTCTGCACTGTAGGGTTTCTATGATATTCTATGATACCTCTGGAACCCAGATGGTGTAGAGCTACTGTCACCTGGGGATCAGGAAATGAGCTGAAATTACTCATGTTTTAAAGAATCTTTGTGACTGATGTCTGGGTGGGTTCCTGAAATATTTGGGGATCTTTCAAAGTTGTATCTGCCATTTAATATGCAGTTTGTAGTGTAGCCAACCACAGTTTACCTGTTAATTTATGTTTATCTCATGTTACAGCACAAGATAGATAGGATTGGCTGTTTGCTTTGTTGACTCTTGTATAGTAAAATTTCTTCTGTTTGTTTCAAATCATGGAATTGCATGGCTTTATTCTCTGAGTAAGTAACTGGGCTTTTAAATTTCACCTACTTTAAAGAAAAAGTTCCTGGTCCCTAACCAGTTCTTTACAAGTGTGAGGGTCTTATCTGGCAATTCACCAATGTTAGAGGTCTGGATGATAGCAACATGGGCAATTGCTGAGTTACTGCCAAAGTATGCAATTTAGCCTCTGGAGCTGGTTCCATCATTCAATGAGATCATAGCTGACCTATATCTTGACTCCATCCGCTCGTCTTGATTTTTATATCCTTTAATATCCTTGTCTAGAAAATAAAATCATAGTTTTGTGCAGAATATGTAAAGTGGTGAATAGAATCTGATTTCCACACAGGAAACATTTACATATTGAGAGAGATTTCTGTTAAGTCCATGCATTCTGCTTAATTATGCTGTAACTCTGTGACAGATAATTAACAGAGCATGCAGATACTGATGTCGCAATTTGACTTCTTGTCAAGCAAAGACATAACATTTAGGTGGGCAAAGGGGATTGAAAATCCCTAGCTCTAGGTTCGGATGAAACTGATATGAAGGAACTTGTGGGTATGTCTGATTGAACCAAATTTATTGGCGATGACACTGGAGTTGTAAAATACTGACTTTTAAAGCAATTTAAATATTCACCATATATATTACTATCAGATTTTTACGATAAGAAAAAGCATCTCTTTGGATTGTGATAAAATGTAATCAAAATTGTAAGACCCCAGCGAGGGTTGTACAGATGGAGCTCCTTCTGAATTTATTTTTAACATTGCCAGTTAACACATCCCCATGGTTTCTACGAAACAGGCTTTTGCTTTTCTTGTGTGGCAGTGAAATGCGTTTTGGATCACCTCAGAGACAAGTTCAAATATTGCTAAATGTCACACTTTTTCCCATTTGCAAATCCATTTCAATTTGGTGTAAAATGTCACAATGAAGACCAAATCAAAACATTTAATCCATTTATACAAAAACACTGCTCGGGATAATCCAGATCCCGCCTACATTCTACAGGAATGCACCCATAATATTGAAGTAAGAAAATCTCAATAGTGGAATTCTAAAACCAGGTTAAAAGAGGTAGGAAAAATATAAAGTGGATTCTAGAGATTACCACTTTGGCTTGGTGGTTAGTACTACTGCCTCACAGCTCCAGGGAGCCGGGTTTGATTCCTGGCTTGAGTCACTGTCTGTGTGGAGCTTACACATTCTCCCCGTGTCTGTGTGGGTTTCCTCCGGGTGCTTCAGTTTCCTCCCACTGTCCGAAAGGCATGTTGGTGGGTACATTGGCCATGCTAAATTCTCCCTCAGTGTACCCGAACAGGTGCCGCAGTGTGGTGACTAGGGGATTTTCACAGTAACTTCATTGCAGTGTTAATGTAAGCCTACTTGTGACACTAATAAATAAACTTTAAAATTTATGTATAATATTTTAAATATCTTATATTTCTACACATTTGCTGCTTACAAACACTTGCTTTCTGCTGTCATAGAATGCTACTGTGCAGAAGGAGGGCACACGGCCCATCGAGTCTGCACTGACACTCCGACAGACATATCTAACATCTTAACCAGGTCCACTCCCAGCCTCTTTCCCTTACCCCACATATTTACCCCACTAATCCCCCTAACCTACACATCTTGGGACACTTGGGATGGACGGTGGCGCAGTGATTAGCATTGCTACCTCACAGTGCCAGGGACCTGGGTTCAATTCTGGCCTTGGGTCACTGTGTGGAGTTTGTATGTTCTCACCGTGTCTGCGTGGGTTTCCTCCGGGTGCTCCGGTTTCCTCCCACACTCTAAAAATGTGCGGTTTAGGTTGATTGGCTATGCTAATTTGCCCCTCAATTTCAGGGATTAGCAGGGTAAATACGTTGGGTTACAGGGATAGGACTTGGGTGAGATTGTTGACAGTACAGGATCAATGGGCTGAATGGTCTCCTTCTGCACTGTAGGGATTCTATGACTAAGGGTCAATTTAATATAGTCAATCCACCTAATCTGCACATCTTTGGAGTGTGGGAGGAAACCGGAGCACCCAGAGGAAACCCACACAGACACGTGGAGAATGTGCAAACTCCACACTGACAGTGACCCAAGACTGGAACCCGGGTCCCTGACGCTGTGAGGCAGCAGTGCTAACCACTGTGCCACCGTGCCACCCAAATGGTAGTAGTTTCTCATCATCTATCCTACTAAATCATTGACTCAGCTTGATCACCTTCAAACTCGATAGAATACGGCCCAAATTTATGCAAAATGTCCATAAGCCTTGGTATCTTTTTAGTGAGTCTGCACTGTACTTGCTCTGAGACCTTGCGATGTCCAAAACAACACAATATTCCAGATGGCGTGTAACCTCCCTACTCCTGAGACTATCAGGAAAGACCTACCTACATCTGACTATAGGGTAACGGAATATGACCCTCCTACCCCTGTCTTTAAAGTTAAAGTTTATTTATTTATCAGTCACAAGTAAGGCTTACATTAACACTGCAATGAAGTTACTGTGAAATTCCACTAGTCGCCACACTCCGGCACCTGTTTGGGTCAATGCACCTAACCAGTGCATCTTTCAGACTGTGGGAGGAAACCGTAGCACCCGGAGGAAACCCACGCAGACACGGGGAGAACGTGCAAACTCCACACAGACAGTAACCCAAGCTGGGAATCGAACCCGGTGGGAGGGGTTCCCTGGCGCTGTGAGGCAGCAGTGCTAACATCTGTGCCACCGTGCCTCTCATATATATCTATATAAACCTTTTCCATTATAAGTTCCCACGCACACAATAGCAAATGCCCACATAAACTTGTGACACTTTAATCACATTCTCCAGCAGTGGTGACATTGTAACAATAATCTGATATGAAGGAGAGTCATTTTCGACTCAAAATGTCAACTCTATTTTTCTCTCTCTATCAATGCTGCACAGACCTGGAGAATATTTCAGTTTTTATTTCAGATTCCAGCATCCGGAGTATTTTACTTTTATTATTTTGTTGTGTTGTAACACCTCAGTAGGGCCTCTCTCAGCTCCTTAGCTCTGCACTGCAGAGAAACTCTGACGTCCAATTATATTTAATTATCTTTCTCCCAACATCCCAGACATTTTGATATTTAAGAGTAAATTATCATTTTATAAATGAACTGCTATATGTAACATAAGAACAGATTATAATTCAAGATGTGGACTGGACTATAACTGTGCACCCTCGTCTATTTCTTCCACATTGTCTTGAAATCCTGGAGTGGATTTTATGGGGTGCTGGATTACAAAAGAAGTCCAACAGTGTGTCAACCAGAAACCCGGCTGCCCTGCAGCGATAATACATTTGGTGCAGCCTTAATCGAGCCACACAAGGAGTTGTGAATCTATGAAATTCCCTGCCCAGTGAAGCAATTGAGGCCACCTCATTGGATGTTTTTAAGGCAAGGATAGATAACTTTTTGAACAGTAAGGGAATTAAGGGCTATGGTGAGTGGGCAGGTAAGTGGAGCTGAGTCCATGAAAAGGTCAGCTATGATTTTATTGAATGGCGGAGCAGGCTCGAGGGGCCAGATGGCCTACTCCTGCTCCTGGTTCTTATGTTCTTAGGTTCACCCAACGAGTGGTGAGCCTGTGGAATTCATTAGCACAGGAAGTATTTGATGCCAAAACATTGAATGTCTTCAAGAGGTGGCTGGATATAGCACTTGGGGCGAATGGGATCAAAGGTTATGGGGAGAAAGCAGGATTAGGCTATTGAGTTGGATGATCAGCCATGATCATGATGAATGGTGGAGCAGGCTCGAAGGGCCGAATGGCCTCCTCCTGCTCCTATCTTCCATGTTTCTATGTTTCTATGACTGGGACTTCGGCCTCCGCCTGGGAGGAAGTTCTGCCCGAGAGAGCTGCTGGCCAATTTAATTGGCCAGTGATTCTGTAGTGGTCAAGAGCTTCAGGTTTTTAGGTGCCAGATCACCAACAACCTGTCCTGGTCTCTCCACACTGACGCTATAGCTAAGAAAGCCCACCTCTACATTCTCAGGAGGTTAAGGAAATTCAGCATGTCCGCTATGACTCTCAGCAATTTTTACAGATGCACCGTAGAAAGCATCCTTTCTGGTTGTATCACAGCTTGGTATGGCTCCTGCTCTGACCAAAATCGCAAGAAATTACAAAAGGTCGTGAACGTAGCCCAGTCCATCATGCAAACCAGTCTCTCATCCATTGACTCTGTCTATACTTCCTGATGCTTCAGAAAAGCAGCCAGCTTTTCCGAGACAGCGGGAAGTGTAGACAGAGTCAATAGATCCGAGGCTGGTTTGACCCCACACACCCCGGACACAGTCTCTTCTACCTTCTTCTGTCGGGAAAAAGATAGAAAAGCCTGATTCAAGAACAGCTTCTTCCCTTCTGCCATCAGACTTCTGAATTGACCTGCCTTATATTAAGTTGATCTTTGCCTACACCCTAGCTATGACTGTAACACTAAATTCTGCACCCTCTCCTTTCTTTCTCCCCTTTGTACTCTATGAATGGTATGCTTTGTCTATAGTGCGCAAGAAACAATACTTTTCACTGTATCCCAATACATGTGACAATAATAAATCAAATCAAATCAAATCAAATTGAATAGTGGCCATTGCCAGGACTACAGACTATCCATGAAGAAGAGTCATGGATCCCCAACTTCCTGACATTCCCAAAGTCATGGATTTGGTCGAGCCTGGCTGGCAGATCTCAGCGAGGATTCGGGGAGGGGGTGGAGGGCATGTTTTAGAGACCATGGAAGGAGGCTTAAAGGTGGGGAAGGGTGTCTCCAATGGGCAAAGGGGACCTCCCAAGTGAGGTAACCTCTCCTTCTTGCCTGTCTGTAGTCCATTCAATGAAAATTGCTGGGTTGCTCACCTTGTTCCCGCCTTCTCCAACCAAATGCCGTAAATTGGCTACATAAGGGTCTCATTAGATCTAAGGGCTGTCTGATGCCTTAGCTGCCTATCACAGAATGGGAGACAAGTCAGAGATGGGTGGGCAGTCCACCGTTTTATTTTATGAACCCCAGGCTTGAAGTACACCAGCAGGGGGTCATAGAATTCAACCCCCATTGTTCAATAGGAGATCGATTCATTCCCTATAGAAAGAATTCTGCCTGCGTACATTTCTTGTCAACAAACTTTACTTCCTCCTATTGCCAGCACTTTCCGTCACGTGCTTTCCCACTCTAAATTATATGTTCACCTTTCCCATTTAATTTTCCTTTGCCAACCCGCATCTATCACTGTTCAATTACAGGCTCCAGCCACTGGGTATTATTAGCTGCAGCCAAGTATTATAAAGGTACAGTATTTCCAAATTTAGTTTATTCACAGACTGAGACATTTATGGTAGCAAGCAGTAACAGCGATTGCTGCAATCTATCCAGCAAACACAGCAACTTGAACCAATTCAGGGAAGGATTGAACAGGTAAGTAGTCAACCTCGGAGGATGATTTTCTTTCCAGGTCTCTCAAAACAAACAATTGGAAAGCACTTCTTAAAAGGGAACACCTACCCAACCCGAGTCTTTCTCAGAATTGTGGGCGGTATGGTGGCACAATGGTTGGCATTCTCGGCTTGTCTGTGCAGAGTCTGCATGTTCGCCCTGTGTTAGCATGGGATTTCTTTGGGTGCTCCAGTTTTCTCCCACAGTCCAAATGATGTGCTGGTTAGGTGTATTGACGATGCTAAATTCTCCTTCAGTGTACCCGACCAGGCGTCGGAGTGTAGCAACTAGGGGATTTTCACAGTAACTTCATTGCAGTGTTAATAAGCCTACTTGTGACACTAATTAATACTTTAAATGGAGCCACGAATTGCCTCTGTGATGGTTGGGGTTGGGGTATTAAAACATGGGCAAATATTCTTAGTGTTCAATTTGTGTGCTCATGAAATCTTTTGAAGTATGGTTTCACTTTTGAGAAGAGGCTCTGTGAGATATTAGCATTCTGCTCCATAAATGGACAGCAGATTCCACGGCACAAAACTGTACCAATGGCAACCTGTGAAGCTTCAGAAGTGCTGTCTGTTTTCGAATGATCCTGACCAGATGATATCACGGTCTAATAAGCCAGTGATAAACATTAATTGTCCTTAGCATCTGGAAATGTTCACTGATTGTTTCTCCAGATGTAAACATCTGTTAATAATCAACAGAGTTTGTTTGAACGGCTACTTCTTGACATACTCCATGAAGCCAATTTCCCAGTATGCAGGCACAGGTTTAAAGGTTATCCCTTCCTTCAAAACAACCTGTTCTTAAGCTGAGAAACGCAGTCCATTAACAATGGACAAAAAAGATCAACTTCGGCCACATTATAGAACTGAGGGGCACTCTCTTATTGAAGGCTACGTCTGAAATATCCAGGCAGATGTAGCCAAGTGAGCAATGCATGCCCATAGGTCTGAGGAATGAATAACCACAGGATGAGTGACAATGAAAAAGTATCGAGAATATACTTCCTCAAAGTATATCAAAGTATATAGGGTGGCACGGTGGCACAGTGGTTAGCACTGCTGCCTCACAGCACAGGGACCTGGGTTCGATTCCCAGCTTGGGCCACTGTCTGTGTGGAGTTTGAACGCTCTCCCCGTGTCTACGTGGGTTTCCTCCCTGGTTTCCTCCCATAGTGTGGAGATGCCGGCGTTGGACTGGGGTAAACACAGTAACAGTGCCCTGTTTCCACTCCAGGTTTCCACTCCATCTGACGAAGGAGCAGCGCTCCGAAAGCTAATGGTATTTGCTACCAAATAAACCTGTTGGACTTTAACCTGGTGTTGTTAAAACTGTTACTGTGTTCCTCCCATAGTCCAAAGATGTGCGGGTCAGGTGGATTGGCCATGTTAAATTGTCCCTTAGGGTCAGGAGGACTAGCTAGGTGCATGGGGATAGGGCCTATGGGGATCGGGGCGGGTGCGGCTCACAGAACAGAATTCTCCGTTGGCCTTGGGCGTGATTTTACAAGCCTCGGCCGAGTGAGATCGTAAAATACCGGCTGCTGGCATTGAAATATGCTTTTATTGCCACTAAATAGATCTTGCAAATTGCACCTTCAAGATATGCACTCACACAAGTTATATGCAGCATTCACGAACCTAACTTTCATGTCTCCCCTTGTCAGTCCATGAAAATGTGGCATGCGCGTGGACAATTTGAATCAGTTTACAAAAAGAAGCAGAAGAACTCCTCCGTATTGCAAACCCCACCAAGGTGCCTGTCTCTGCGCTGCTGGAGGGTGCGGGTGAGCACTGTGACGGTCCTTCCTGAGGCCCCTCATCCTCAGACATGCTTTGGAGGCTTGGAGAGTTGCTGGGCTGACTCACTGGTGCCTGCAAAAGACAAAACGGCAGTCTTAGTGGATCAGCTGAAACTGATTCAGAGTTCATGGCACTCAGTGTAAATCGTAGCATTGGGTGAAGTGACGGCACTGAAATCCCTAACAGGTTGTTGCAAGAGGACGGCACGGTGGCACAGTGGTTAGCACTGCTGCCTCTCAGTGCCAGGGACCCAGGTTCAATTCCAGCCTCGGGTGACTGTCTGTGTGGAGTTTGCACATTCTCTGCGTGGGTTTGCTCCGGGTGCTCCGGTTTCCTCCCACAGTCCAAAGATGTGCGGGTTAGGTGGATTGGCCATACTCAATTGCCCCTTCGTGTCCCAAGATGTGTAGGTTAGAGCGATTAGCGTGGTAAACACTTGAAGTTGCGGGGAACAGGTCTGGTGAGATTTCCCCTTAGTTTAAGGTGGATTACGTGGGGTTACTAAGATAGGGCTTGGGTGGGATTGTTGTCGGTGTAGACTCGATGGGCTGAATGGCCTCCTTCTGCAGGGATTCTATGATTCAAAGAGGCCAAGCTCTGTGTCACCACAGGAGTGATCCCAATCTGCATCAGCCTCCTCAAACTCAGTGAGGTCGATGACCTCTGTCATCCCTCCCCCTGTCTGGGCTCACTCGCGCTTGTGCAAGTCTGCAGTAAGGTGCCACAGGGATCAATGCTGGGCCTCAACTATTTCCTAAAGATCAATGACATGGGGGAAGGGGCTGAAGGGATTGCTAAATTTATTGATGACACAAAGATGGATAGTGGAGTAAGTTGTGAAGAGGATATGAAGAGTCTGCAAGGGGATAGAGATGGATTAAGTGAGTGAACTAAAATAAGCAGATGAAGGGAAAATATGGGACCAGATTCTCTGACCTCCCTCGCAACCGCGATTCCCCCGTCCCGCTGCAGTGAATGGAGATTAGGCTGAGCGCCAAGTCCGCCATCCTCGCTGACAGCGACGGCAAGGTATGAACGGCCGGAGAATTCCAACTGTGAACTTGTCTACTTTGGCGGGAAGAGTAGTAAAGCTGCATAATAATTAAATGGTGAGAGATTGCAGAACTCTACAGTTGAACAGAGGGATCTGGGTGTCTTGGTACATGAATCACAAAATGTTAGTATGCAGCTACAGCAAGTGATTAAGAAGACATTGGAATGTCATCCTTTATTGAAAAGGGAATGGAATATAAAAGTAGGGACATTTTAGGGGAAGAATAAGAGGTGACCTTATTTAAACATAGAAGATCCTGACAGGATTTAACAGGGTGGATATTGAAAGGATGTTTCCCCCGTTGGTAGATTCTAGAACTAGGGGACAGAGTTTAAAAATAATGGATCTCCCATGGACAGAGATAAGGGTTGTGAGTCTGTGGAAATCTCTTTCTAGGGAGCGCTGAAGGCAGAGTTATTTAATATTCTTAAGGCTGAATTAGATAGATTCTTTATTGATAAGAGAATCAAAGGGTTTAGGAGTGGACAGGGTAGTAGAGGCCACAATCAGGTCAGTCATGATCTTGTTAAATGGTGGAGCAGGCTGGAGGGGCTGAATGGCCTGCTCCTGCTCCCAACTTGTTTGTTTGAATGTGATCAATAATTTTGATTAGGTTTATTTTCAGTACTGTGGCACAGTCAGAAAATTGCAGAGATTCAAACGTGGAATGGTGGGAAAGTTGGTCATGGAAGCAACAACACATCCACGGAAGTGAAATTGGCGAGAAAGCGAAAGTGGTATTGGAGTTGGGATGTTCGTCTCCGAGGACAAAACTGTTGATAGTGGGCTTTCTTTGATGAAGGGTGCCATTTTTCAAAGGCATCTGGAGAGGACCTGAGTGAACCATTTACAATATCAGCAATCATGGGGGGCTAGGAAGGATGGATGAGCATTCTGTGAGAACGGGGTGAAGGGATTAGATAATCTGTCCATACAATAATGAGGGGCATAGATCAGTTAGATAGTCAATATCTTTTCCCAAAGGTCAGCGAGTCTAAAACTAGAGGGCATAGGTTTAATGTGAGGGGAGAGAAATATAAAAGGGTCAGAGGGGCAATTTTTTCAACAGAGGGTGGTGAGTGTCTGGAACAAGATGCCAGAGGTAGTAGTAGAGGTGGGTACAATTTTGTCTTTTAAAAAGCGTTTAGACAGTTACATCGGTAAGATGGGTATAGAGGAGTATTGGCCCAATACAGGCAATTGGGACTAGCTTAGGGGTTAAAGAAAAAGGAGCGGCATGGACAAGTTGGGCTGAAGGACCTGTTTCCATGCTGTAAACCTCTATGACTCCATGTCTCATGGGCAAAAGAATCTCAGAAACTGCATAAGGAAGGATACAGACTGGAGAAAGACAACCAGGGATGGGGAAAAGGCGAACATGAGGGGAACTTTGACATGGTGGACAAGGAGAAAGTTGCACAGGACATTGAAGAGATGAATCATTGTCATGGAGTCATAGAGTTGAACTCAATGTTAATGATACATGAGTTCCTCACACATGTTTTTGGTGGAGAGGCCACAGAAGGGGGGTCGATACTAGGTTTACTTTGGTTAAACAGAATGAGCATTTGTAAGATCCAGGCACTACAACAGCATTTTTTAAAAATGTATTTTTAATGGGGTGTGGGCATTGCTGGCAACAAGGCCAGCAACTGTTGCCCATCCCTAACTGCCTCTGAACTGAGTTGTTTGCCAGGCAATTTCAGATGGGGCAGTTAAGTGTCCACCACATTGCTGTGGGTCTGGAGTTATATGTAGGTCAGGGCAGTATGGTGGCACAGTGGTTAGCACTACTGCCTCACGGCACCAGGACCCGGGTTCGATTCCCATCTTGGGTCACTGTCTGTGCGGAGTTTGCACGTTCTCCCTGTCTCTGCGTGGGTTTCCTCTGGGTGCTGCAGTTTCCTTCCACAGTCCGAAAGATGTGCTGGTTAGGTGCATTGGCCATGTTAAATTCACCCTCAGTGTACCCGAAGAGGGGCTAGAGTGTGGCGACTAGGGGATTTTCACAGCAACTTCATTGAGGTGTTGCTAATTGTGACACTAATAAATAAACTTTAAACTTTGATTTCCTTCCCGAAGAGAACGAGATGGGGTTGTCCAACAATCAATAACAGTTGTCAAGGTCACCATTACTGAGAGAATCTTTATATTTCAGATATATTAATTTAATATAAATTTCACCCACTGTGATTTGAACCCGTTCCCCCAGATCATTAACCTGAGCCTCTGGATTGCTAGTCCAGTGACATTACCATGGTGCCACCATCTCCTTGGGCAGTGCCATCCTGACATGGCACCTCCGAAAGGGTTTTTTTTAAACAGAGAACTGTTTTGTCAGGAATTGTGCCAAATGGGACTTCCCCTTTAACATCGCTTTCCATGACTTTCTTCCTTTGCCACATAATTTATTCATTAAATCAGTCCATGAATTGGATCTTTGTGGATGCAAATCAACAGTTTCATTCTGAAAGCACTTATATTGCTGTTTAATTGCATTTCACCAATTTGATTGTTGCAATTATGATACAGATTCTGCAACAATCATAAGTTGCACGTCTGGGAATTGGCGCTGCAATGTAACATTTGCTACAAAATGATGTATTTTACTGGTTCCATGATTGTTCTGTCGATAAATGTTCTTGACGTACAAAACTGGGCCATGCAGACCAAGAAGGTATCAGGTTCAGTTCCTGCTTTGTGATGGGGAGAGAGCTCCACTGTAGCCAGAATACTGGGAGGGAGGGGATAGTACAATCACTGTCAGTGTCCTTGGGACAGGGAGTCGGAAGAAATCAGCCAGGACATTTAATTCTGCTTGCTATCCCGTGATTCCTTTTCATATGTGGGCAAAAATAAGTACAAGATTTGCAATATATAAGCCAATTCCATTAATCGTGTTTTTAACAGTGAGCTACTCTCCCAGAAATCTTACCGGTGTTGCACAGCCCAGGATTTCCCATCCATTAAATGGCTGCACGTTCATGGGTTCCAATCCCTTCAAGGTGGATGCCCTTGGTAGAAATAGCCCTTATGTCCCCATTTATGCTTGAAACATGACCACTGAATGGGGGGGATCTAAAGGAGGCAGTGAACTATGACATTGGATTACAACCTGTCACTACTTTCAGCTCAGGAATGGACTTTCCAACAATTGACAATGGTTTCATAGTCATCAGTAGATTCTTAATTCCAGATTTTTTTAATGGAATTCAAATTCCACCTCCTGCCGTGGTGGGATTCGAACCCGGGTCCCCAGAATATTAACTGACTTTCTGGATTACTAATCCAGCGATAATACCACTAAGCCATTGCCTCCCTTCAGTAAACAATCTGTAGCATCATCGAGATCCCTTCACTAGGGGAGTAGTGAGAAGAAAGAAAATTGTTCTAATGTAGATCTCCCAGTTCAGCCCTTCTGAAGAGATCTGTGACTTGTCAACGTTAATTTAATCCAATAAATCATACCGATCCATCTTGATTCATAAGCCAGCACCTCTGTGAAAAAAATTCTAAAATAACTAATTATTAAACATCTTGATAGGAAATCTGGTTGTAAAGTAGACTATTTCAATTTACCACCGCTAATGTTGGGTTTCCCAAAGGAGCTCATTTCGACATTAATGTAAGTCATTAAAAAAGGTTTGTTTTTGTAGTTATGTTAATGCCCTAAAATATCATTAATGTATAATGAACTGCAAATTTAGGCAGCTGAAAAAGCTTATTGTACTAATCCTCTTTCTTTAGAAAAACAGAAGACACTGTTCTACACAGTATAGCACTTAACTTGAGGGTTCTAATAGGGTTCTAATATAAAGGTCATCCTTTTCTTCAGCTCCAGCACTTCATTTCCTTTTCTTTCTAATGTACTCGCCTGCCATGCAAGTGCCATACCTTATTAACAAACCAGATCCCTGATTTTTATTGATGCCATTTTTGAATGAGACCATATACAAAGTGGGAAGGTGATCAGTGATCTTTGTTCCACCCCTTCACCGATCGAGGCTTGCTGTGTAAGGAATATGTACCTGTATTTGAGCATTCCACATCATCGTATTGTGTTGGAGTGGCTACAGCAGACCGATGGTGTCTTTACAGCCGTCATTGAGATTTATTCTTTATTAATGTCACAAGTAGGCCTATATTAACATCGCAATGAAGTTACTGTAAAAATCCCCTGGTTGCCAGACTCCGGCGCCTGTTCTGATACACTAACCTAACCAGCACGTCTTTTGGACTGTGGGAGGAAACCCATGCAGGCTCGGGAAGATCAGCAGACCATGCAGATCAGCACGGAGAGGGACCCAAGCTGGGAGTCAAACCCATGTCCCTGCCATTGTGAGGCAGCAGTGCTAACTACTGTGCCACCTGTGCCAGAGATCAAGTCTTATCAGACATTTTGACATATTTCCTCTTTTTCAATCACAGAATAGGTTTGGATGAAGGCAACCACTTTGGGGCATTTAATCTCATTCTTCCACATCACATACTGCTGTTTCATTCAGTGTTTTAATATCCAGCTGAACAGATGGGGATCTGGCTTTTGCATGTTATTAATAGAGGAACATTCGCTATGACCCAGCTCTTGTTCAATGCTGCACTGGATCCAACATGGCATTATTTCTTCACTGCCCCCATCGGGCCTAAATGGGAGGCAAAAGTTCAACCAACTGACCCAACGGATTGAATCACATTCAGGGTGGAATTTTCCATCCTGGATAAGTCCAGTGCTGGGCAGGAATGTCAGCGTTCATTCCTGCTGGGTGGTGGGGCAGATGAATACACACAATCGTCTGCTTTTAAACTCATTAATTATGCATCCGGAAGGAGCTTGGTGAATTTTGTGGTGAGGCCGGCAGGAAGTCACCCGCGCACCATTACCTCATTGGGTCAATGATCCTGCTGCCATATTTAAAGGGCAGTTGGAAATACATTCACTCATTACAGTCCTGGTGCTCCACATTACTCCTCCAGAGTCCTTGCAGCCATAACTCGTATTGGAGTACCATAGAATAATAGAATTCCTACGATGCCAACTGGCCCATTTAGTCTGCATCGACCCTCCGACAGAATATCCCACCCAGGCCCTCCCCTCCTCCCCTTCCCCTGCCCCACCCCCACAACCCCACACATTCATCATGGCTAATGCCCTTAACCTGCACATCTTGGGACACTGTGGGGCAATTTAGCATGACCAACCTAACCCATACATCTTTGGGCTGTGTGATACATTTAGTGAGCATGTCTTTTCCAGGTTTCTCTTCATCTCAAAGCCAGCAGGCAAGTACTACACCCTCCACCTTGCCTCTATCTAGATGTCAAATTCCCACCCCACCCATTCCAGACAAAGACATCTCCCAGGACCAGAGGTGGGTGTTCCTCCCGTTCATACATGACTGTGTATGGAGACATTGCTCAGGGTGATGAGAACCATGTGCAAGAAGCCTCATGCGGACACCTTTCCGCTTCTCTCCATCACCCTCGAGACTCTATAGCGAGACCATTGCCTTGGCAGCACAGGAAGACAAAACATGTGATCCCTTGTCAGCCAAGACCATTCACACGGGAGGATGAAGGTTTGGAGCTATGCGTTTGCTGCCCTCCACCAACTGTGCCCATTGGAGGCATCGACCTCCCTTCAGGCCTGTTTCTCTGACATCAGCTGGTGGCAAATGGCACAGAATGAATAGCAACTCCACGCCTTGCTGGGGTCTCGATGTTAAGAGACCTCCATAATTGTGAACAAACCTGCTGCACTGTGAGCTTCCCCATGAAGAGGAGATCACAACTGAATATCTTTGACATCCCATTCCTTCATGGTTATTAGGGTGTCCCTTTAGCCGGCCATTTCTCTGACCTTGACTCCCACCCACCTCCTCCCATTTCCTGGGTTCTCACTGACTGACGAACTGTATAATCAATTTGCAAAATCATCTTTCAAACTCATTCCACCAACTGCTACCCTCCAACATCCCCCCATCACCATAGACCTACTAATATCACCATTCCTCTCCCCTCTTTCACTGTTGAATCTTCAAGGGCCCTACCAGGATCCACCTCCACCTGCCTTTCCCCCTTCAGAGCCAGCACCCATTACTGTCCCCATGCCTTCCATTATCCAAATTACCTGTCTCCCCACCCCTCCCTCACCCTCCCAATGAACCTCCCAATGAGAGTTTCATCTACTAGGCTCTCACTTTGGACCTTCCACCCTACTATATACCACTCCCCACTCTGTGAGTTTCCTCTTATCACTGTACTCTGACTTCTCCCCACAGGACCCCACTGTCAACACAACTGCCCCTCACCCTCTAAGACACTTCATCCTCCCTTCCCCATACACTACCCCCCTCACCTCCCATAAGCCTGACTCTCCTGCCAACCTTTAATCTAACCTACAGCAAATCCCACCCCAACTTGCACTGTCTGCCTCACCCCTCGCACCACCTTTCAGCCTCTCTTGCCCAGCCTTGGCAATGTGCTTGTTATTGACACTCTGGTGAAGTTCATAGAATCATAAAATCGCTACAGTGCAGAAGGAGGCCTTTCGGCCCATCGAGTCTGCACTGACCACAATCCCACCCAGGCCCTATTCCCATAACTCCACATATTTGCCCGGCTAATCCCCCAATACTAAGGGGCAATTTTGCATGGCCAATCAAGCTATCCTGCACATCTTTGAACTGAAGGAGGAAACCGGAGCACCCAGAGGAAACCCACGCAGACACACGGAGAATGTGCAGACTCCGCACAGACAGCGACCTGAGGCTGGAATTGAACCCGGGTCCCTGGCGCTGTGAGGCAGCATTGCTAACCACTTTGCCACCGTGCTGCCCACTTGTGTGAGGTTCCCCCCAGTCTATGGCCCTTGAAGTCATTGATGAAGCGAATATTGCCAGGTGCCACCACTTATATACATTCAGGAAACAGACCATTAGGAATTCGCTGGTGGGGCACTTAATTTGCCGGCAGAACATAATTCCAGTGAGTCAGCCTTTTCACGAGATCCAAATGCAAGTCAGATCAGTGGGAAACTAAGCCTGCCCCATCAAAGTCAGGAGAACAAAATTCCAAACTCCTTTCCTGTCGGGGGGAGACTTTTTCTATCGCGCCAAATTTAGTGCCCCCACCCATCATGATTCCCGCTACAGGCGGGAGAGGAAAATTCCACCCAATGGATCAGAAAGCCACTAAACTTGGGATAGGAGAATAGAAGTCAATCAGGAAACAGTAAGGAGGAGAGGTCAAGTTTTAGTTTGAAGTGCAATCGGTCTCTAGCAGAGATGGAAAGAGGGCAGAAGATTAATAGTTTTGAGGTTCTAGGAGAGAAGGAATCGGAATCGGGGGTGGTGCAAGGAGGCTGCTTTGTCTACTTCTACCTTCATTCTCAGCATCACTGACTGATATCCGCAATCCCGCCAACATCTCTTTGGGTAGCACTAACTAAATCAGGCATGGCCTGCTGGGATGGTAGCCCTGATAATGGAAACTTTTAAAAGGAAGATGGGTCTTGAAGATTTCCAGATGGGGCGGTGACTATCTCCTCTGGCCACTTGCTCAGGGATTCTCCTTGGGAAGAGTCATAGAATCCCTAAAGTGTAGAAAGAGGCCATTCGGCCTGGTTCATCGAGCCTGAACCAATAACAATCCCACCCAGACCCTATATCTGTAACCCCATGTATCTACTCTGCTAGCCCCCCTGACACTAAGGGGCAATTTGGCATGGCTGATCATCGTAATCCGCACATCTTTGGACTGTGGGAGGAAACCGGAGCATCCGGAGGAAACCCACACAGACACGGGGAGAATGTGCAAACTCCACACAGATAGTGACCCAAGGCTGGAATTGAACCTGGGTCCCTGGCGCTGTGAGGCAGCAGTGCTAACGCCAGAAAGATTGCTGATATACCGGGCCCTATTTTATCACTTTGATTCTAAGTGCTGGGTGGACATGAAACTGGGTGTGTTTCAGATCCGACTTTTAGACCCGTTCTCAGGCGTCCCCATGCACACTCTGCCTGAAAAAATATCAGCGATTCTGAATCGCGCTGCAGAAGCCTGTGGATGGGGCTTAACGCACCCAAAATCCTGCAGCTCCGATCAGCGTCTCCAACTGCGCATGCGCAGGAAGAAAAATAGAATAACGCTCCCCTGCCACATCGCTCCTGGGCCGGATAATGTCTCCCCCTGGCCCCCACAAACATTGCCCCACCCCCACAACATTACTGACCACCTTATCCCCCAAACCCCCGCCACCCAGACCGATCACGGCCCCCTCCCCTCTTCCCCCCACTAATCACAGGCAGAGTGGCAACGGACCCCCCCTTCCCCCTCACTGATCACAGGCAGAGTGGCAGCGGACCACCCCTCCCCCCGCCTCACTGATCTCAAGCAGAGAGCCATTGGATGGTCGGCATTTACCTCCTCACTAACTGGAGTGCCCAAATCGGACTTTTGTGGAGCATGTCTCTTTTGCGTTGAATCTGGATGGGCGAACACGGTGGTAGAGGGGGAAGTGCCGGTAAGGTTGGGGGTGCAGCCATTAAGTCAATTTAAACACATGCAAATGCATTTAAATGGCCATCGCACCCGTTTCGGGCGTGGTCCCGATCGTGGCCATTTTCGGGCCTTGCTAAAGAGAGAAGCAGCGTGAATCACACTACTTGCCTCACGCCCGACTTTACCAAGTTTTCACGCACGAAAACGGGCGCAACTTGATGGTAAAATCGGGCCTACCGTCTTGGAAACAATTGGTCTTTGTAGTTTGTGTAGATGACAACCTTGTGTTTTGTCATTGGCAGAGGGCACCATAGGTTCTTATTTCTGTCAATCCCCACCAGTCCATTCTATATTTTATAGAACATGGCCAGTCTCGTTTTCTCCCCCATTTTGCTGTAGCGATTCCCATTCCAAATCTTTGATCAAGGATGTGACATTGGTGCATTTCCCATGCCGATTCAGGCAGCTCGAGCCTTGATTTTCTTTTTACACAATAAGGGAAGGAGAACAGCACAAAGGATGGCATGTGTCAAAATGAAGATAATTTTACGAGACAGAAAATACGGCAGCAAGAATTTTAGCATTTTTTATTTGGCACAAGGAAAGCCCATTTGTACTGTCCAAACGCTTATTTTTTGGAAGTAGTGTGACAGACAAAAGCAATTGGCTTCCCGCGTCTCTTCTCACTTGACTCTCTGTCAGTTTACTTCAGCACAAGAAGAGAGATTTCACAGCTCAGCATCCACCTTTGACAGCGGTAGTTTTAAACTTTGCTGTGAGTTATAGTTGTAAACATAGAATATAATTATCAAGGGCCACAGCCTGGCTTCTTGCTGCTTGAGCCTAGAAAGAACATGGAGCCACTAGTCATGATTTACAAGCTCTGCGCACAGATAAAATACAACGAACTTCTCGGCTGCTCATAAATTGCTAGCATTGCATTACATTCAAAACCAAATATTACAGCGTATTTTGGAAAAGGACCCGACACTCCCTGGACATACTCTCTTCCAACTTCTCCCATTGGGATAAAGATACAAAGACTGAGATCATGTACCAACAGATTCAAGAACAGCTTCTTCCCTGTTGCCATCAGACTTTTGAATGGACCTACCTCGCATCAAGTTGATCTTTCTCTACCCTATCTATGATTGTAATACTACATTTTGCATCCTTTCCTTCTCTATGAATGGTATGCTTTGTCTGTACAGCAGGCAAAAAACAATACTTTTCACTGTATACTATACACAATAAATCAAATCAAATCAAATCAAATCAAATCTTGCTTGAAAGGCCTGTTGGGAACAGCGGACAGTTTGCAGGTGCTTTCAACTTTTGAGTCTTAAACTCTTACATTAAGAACCAATGCCAAGCTTATCCCATGGCCAGACCGCATTTGGTGAAATCCATCTCAATGGATAGTCTAGCTCAGTAGTCAATCTGTAAGAATTGGCCAATGTGCTTACAGTGAGAACTCCCCTCCTCCATCACCTCAGACTGTTAGACTCGTGTCAATGAGTCAATATAAACGTCTGTAACTGCTAGAGCACATGATTTTCTAGTTTCTCTTGAAACTCAGAGCCCCACCGCACATCAACAGACTCATGTGTGTGATCACATCATAATACGTGAGATTTTGGCACACCCAGTGACGACTGGATTCCAAAAAACAAGTCATCAGAAGCATGAGTAAGGTGATAATGGTTATTGCACTCACTGCACCACATGTTACACAATAACTTTGCATTTTTTTTGGGCAGATGGTGCAGTAGTGTATTGTTACTCGACTAATAATCCAGAGATCCAGGGTAATGCTCTGATGACCCGAGTTCGAATCCCACCATGGCAGATGGTGAAATTTGAATTCAATAAAAATCTGGAATTAAAAGTCTAATGAAACCATTGTTGATTGCCGTAAAAACCCATCTGGTTCGCTAATGTCCTTTAGTGAATGAAATTGGCCATCCTTACCTCGTCTGGCCTACAGGTGATGCCAACATGTGACTCCATAACCACAACAATGTGGCTAACTCTTAGCTGCCTCTGAAATCATCTAGCCACTCTGTTCAAGGACAATTAGGGATGGGCAATAAATGCTGGCCCGGCTAAAGCCACCCATGTTCCATGAATGAATAGGGGGAAAGAAATCACTAAACCAGGGAGCTCAATCACAATAACCTTACACATCCTACAATAAGGCAAAGAGAGCCTGAAAACATTTAATGTAAATCCGTATTATCCAAAAAAATCGTAAATAAACATTAGATTTTATACAATTATCTTGGCTGCCATATTTCTAAGTAGAAAATATTGTTTCACTTTGGGACATGTATAGTTGAGACCCGCGGTCAATAAAGAATTTGGTCTAAAGAAACACTTGCTTTTATAAGACGCTTTAAGTCTGATCAGCCATGATCTTGTTGAATGGCGGGGCAGGCTCGAAGAGCCAGATGGCCTACTCCTGCTCCTATTTCTTATGTTCTTATGCTTTTGTGCCCCTTGGAGGTCCTAAAGTATTTTATAGCTAATTGATTACATTGGAAGTGTGCTCATTGTTATTTTATAAGGCAGTATGGTGTGGAATTTGTGCACAGCAATGAGATCAATGAGCAGATAATATTTTGGCAGTGCTGTTTGAGGAACAGATGTTGGCCAGAATGTCAATTGCTTGTTTTTTTTCAAATGCGCCCTCAGATCTTTATGTCCATCTGAGAAGTTTAACATTGCAACCAAAAGCCATCAGAGTGGCCCGGTGGCATAGTGGTTAGCACTGCTGTCTCACAGCGCCAGGGACCCGGGTTCGATCCCCGGCTTGGATCACTGTCTGTGTGGAGTCTGCACATTCTCCCCGTGTCTGGATAGGTTTCCTCCAGGTGCTCCGGTTTCTTCTCACAGCCCGAAAGACGTGCTGGTTAGGTACATAAATTCTCCCTCAGTGTACCCAAACGGGTGCCGGGGTGTGGCCACTAGGGGATTTTCACAGTAACTTCATTGCAGTGTTAATGCAAGCCTACTTGTGACACTAATAAATAAACTTTAAACTTTTACCCAGCAATGCAGCAACCTTTCCCCTCTTTCCCTTGCTACCTCCCCCGTTGTGCTACGATGAAGTGACACCTGAATAGATGCGTTCAAATTACAAAGAAAAGCTAGGGTCCATAAAACTTTGGACTCACGGATAAGAATGTAAGTTATAAGAGGTCAAGTGGAGGTCTTGTGGAACAGTGGGTAGTGTCCCTGCCTCTAAGCCTGAAGCTCTGCATTCGGGTCCCACCCCAGGACTTAGCCTCAGAAGGTGCGTTCATAACACAAACAGGTTGAGTGTCAACCTGCAAATCCATCCAAACAGACCAATGGCTGGTGGTAAGAGCAGGAGAGACTCCTGGTCAGCCAAGCTTGATGTGGAGTGCTGCCCCTCAAGCTATAATCCCCTGGTGATAAGACTAGTGACCTGTTCTTGGAATTACTAAACAGGTGGAAGCCTGACTTAGTGCACAACTTGGAGTGGGAAGAGGATTGGAATTGGAACATTGTCAACAATAGGACACTGATCACTTTTAAGGAAGTAATGACCATGTATCCATTTTAATTGTCTCAACCAGTAGCAAGATATTTTAATGTCTGTCCTCAAGAAGGATAGGGCATGGTTATAATCTAACTGGAGAACTCTTGGATCCCAATTACAGATGGTCAGTTTTCCTCCATCTTATGATTTTCAGAAACAGTAATTCCTCATTTGTTTCATTGTAACCTTATTGACAGAAAAAGGCACAGATATCTTTTCAACACTACTGTCCCCTCTCCCTTCTGTCCCTCAGCTAAGGTGCAGCCGGCAGACACTGCTATTGTTCTCCTCAAGCCACTGCCAGAATGGCCTAGTGCCCGGGTCTGGCAGTCTCAGCTGCTCCCGCTTTCCTCCCATATCCACTCTGCTCCTCTCACCCACTCCTTTCTCTCCCTCCCCCCCCCCCCCCCCCACCTGCTCTTACCTCTGAAGTATCTGGTGTCTGCCCTCAGTACCAAGGAGAACTCCTTCAGTTCCTCCAACACCGAAACCATCTTCTGCCGTCAGATGTAGCCCAGTCGCTCCGAAACCAAGCAGCTGGCTCATTTGCATTTATATCTCTTCTACTTTTATTCATTTATTTTATTTTAAAAGTGATTTCATTTAGGAATGGAGGAATTTAGGAATGTACAGTATTTCAGCTCAGTATAATGCTTTAATGTTTATTTTTCCTGAGGAGAATTGTGCAGAAGAACCTAGCTACAGTTTTTAACATCAGTTGCCAAGGGAAAAACTGATTTGTTTAACATTAATAAAGTCATACTTTTCAGTGACATAAACACAACGTTAAGTGGGGATTTAATGTACTGTTTGTCTCCGAGTATCTCAAGCTGCATGGATTTGAAGCAGTGTCCAAAACAATCAATATTATCAATGCTATAGGGGAGGCGGTGTGGCGTCATGGCATTGTCACGAGACTAATAATCCAGAGACCCAGGAAAGTGCTTTGGGAACCTGGGTTCGAATCCCACCACGGCAGATGATGAAATTTGAATTCAATAAAAATCTGGAATTCTCAGGATACTGATGACCATGAAACCATTGTCGATTGTCAGGAAAAACCCATCTGGTTCACTAATGCCCTTTAGGGAAGGAAATTTGCCGTCCTTACCTGGTCTGGCCTGCACGTGACGCCAGACCCACAGCAATGTGGTTGACTCTTAAATGCCTTTGGCCCAGCCAGCGACGTCCACATCCCATGAATGAATAAAAAGAAAATCCAGACAAGATTGGGATATGGAGATCATTTCATCCGGGATACTTTTGCTGCAATTTTGCGGGGTAGAGGTTCCAGCAGCACCAGTGGAATTGCGACAGAATACCCGCCCAGAGGTTTCACATTGATCTAGCCGCATCCCAAATTAGATAGCACCAATGTATGTAACTAGCAAAGCCAGAGCACATGACTTCCTGGTTTCTGTTGAAACTCAGAACACCACTGCACATCCACAGACTCATATACATGATACACAAGATCTGGACATATCACGTGACAATCAAAAGGAAATATTGTCAGAATTATGAGCAACACGGTAATGGCTATTGTACCTCACCACTGTAGGCCTCACACTGGGGTGGGGGTGTTGGCAGCAGTGGAGCCTGATATTTATCTTCAGCGATCAGTTGTCTCTGTAGGAATAGCAATTTGTCCTTCTGGGGTTGAAATCTGTTCAAGCCACTCTGAGGTCCCACAATGGAAGCCATTCCTGCTGTCAGCATCCATTGAATCATAGAATCCCTACAGTGCAGAAAGGGGCCATTCGGCCCATCAAGTCTGCACCAATCACAATCCCATCCAGGCCCTATTCCCATAACCCCATGCATTTACCCTGCTAATCCCCTGACACTAGGGTCAATTTAGCATGGTCAATCAACCTAACCCGCACATCTTTGGACTGTGGGAGGAAACCGGAGGACCCGGAGGGAACCCACGCAGCCATGGGGAGAAAGTGCAAACTCCACTCAGTGACCCGAGGCCGGAATTGAACCTGGGACCCCGGCGCTGTGAGACAACAATGCTAACCACTCTGCCACTGTGCTGCCCAAGGGGTTATCTGGAGCACTTCTACAGAACATTCTCAGGATACTGTCATGACTAAGTGGTGGGGGCAAAGAAGGCGTCCATTTCTACAGGACCTTCTGAAGAATCTTCGAATCCTTACCGTGCAGAAGGAAGCCATTCGGCCCTTTGAGTCTGCGCTGATTCTCTTATCCAGGCCCTCTCCGCTGCCCTATCCTCATAATCCCGCACGTTTTACCAAGATTAATCCATCTAACCTACACATCTTGGGACACGAAGGGGCAATTTAGCATGGCCAATCCACCTAACTTGCACATCTTTGGAATGAGGAGGGAGCCGGAGATACTTGGTGCACTTGGGTTCTTCACCAGAAACCAAACCTTCCCACACTTCCAACTTGCATGATTTTTCTCCAATTTGTATCAAGTAATTGTGATTTACCCCAATATCATGTCCACGTGCTATCAAGAAATAGCTGAAGACACTGGATACTGCAAAGGCTCTGGACCCTGATAACATCCCGAAAATAGAACTGAAGATTTGTGCTCCAGGAGTAGCCAAGCCCCCGACTCAAGCTGTTCCAGTGCTGCTACAACATTGGCATCTCCCTGATAATGTGGAAACTTGCCCAGGTATGTCCTGTACACAAAAAGCAGGACTAATCTAATCCAGCCAATTCCTGCCCCATCTCCTCTCAATCAGCAACAAAGTGATGGTGTTGTCGACAGTGCTAGCAAGTGGCATTTACACAACAATAACCTGCTCACTCATGCACAATTTGGTTACTGCCAGGGCTACTTGGCTCCTGACCTCTCCATAGCCTCGATCCAAACATGGAAAAAATAGCTGAACTACAGATTGTGAGGTGAGAGTGACGGCCCATGACATCAAGGCAGCATTTGACTGAATGTGGCATCAAGGAGCCCTAGCAAAACAGGTTAGTGGAAATTGGAGGACAATTTCCACTGATTGGCATGGTGGCACAGTGATTAGCACTGCTGCCTCACAGCTCCAGGGACCCGGGTTCAATTCCCGGTTTGGGTCACTGCCTGTGCGGAGTCTGCAAGTTCTCCCTTTGTCTGTGTGGGTTTCCTCCGGGTGCTCCGGTTTCCTCCCACAGTCCGAAAGACTGGTTAGGTGCATTGGCCATGCTAAATTCTCCCTCAGTGTACCGAACAGGCACCGGAGTGTGGCGACTCGGGGATTTTCACAATAACTTCATTGCAGTGTTAACGTAAGCGTACTTGTGACTGATAAATAAACTTTACTTTATTGTGGAGTCATACCTAGCAACTCGCCAAGGCTCTTTCCACTCTTTGATATCTAGAAGAACAGGACAGCAGACGCATGGGCACACCACCACCTGCAAGTAGCCCTCCAAGCCACACACCATCCTGATTTGGAACAGTTCTTCACTGTCCTGGGATCAAAGTCCTGAAACTCTCAACCGTGCAGGTGTGTGCGAGTACCTGCAGCAGATGGACTGCAGTGGAGTGGTTGAGATGGTAGCTCACGACTATCCTGTCAAGGGCAATTAGGGAAGGGCAACAAATGCTGGCCTTGCTAGTGTCACCCATGAAAGAACAATAATAAAGTGATATTATGGAGACTTTCAAACATGAAGAACAAGATTTATTTTTCTCCCCCATCAGCAGCTGGCCAGCCCACCAACCCATTTTGCAGCCTTCACTAAAATAATTTAAGTTTGGCTTTTCAATCTTTTTTCTTCTAATTCCACTACTAAAGTGATTAAAAGTAAAATATTTCAGATACCATTTAATCACAAGAAGATCAAAATTTATTTCCTGCAACAGTAACATTGCAGAAAGGAAGTTGGAAAGCAGCACATACAAACAAGCTTAGTATTAGCCTGTAGGTGCTCTCGGCAGGTGTTTGCTGTTGTAAGGGCACATTCCTCTACAAAAACCAACTAGCCCCCCACCCCCAGTATTCATAGTTTATGTCCCAGTTGCTTTTAAATTTAAGTTTATTTATTAGTGTCACAAGTACATTAGCACTGTGAAAATCCCCTAGTCGCCACACTCCAGTGCCTGTTCGGGTACATTAAGGGAGAATTTAGCACGGCCAATGCACTTAACCAGCACATCTTTCGGACTTTGGGATGAAACTGGAGCATCCGGAGAAAACCCACAGTACACATGGGGAGAATGTGCAGACTCTGCACAGGCAGTGACCCAAACCGGGAATCGAACCGGGGTCCCTGGCGCTGTGAGGCAGCAGCTCTAGCCACCGTGCCACCGCGCCATCCCCAGTTGGGGAGCCTTTTGAATTCATGTAGATTTTCCACTCTTAAAATAGTTTCCTTTAATCAGCAGAATTTTAAATGAGATAAAATAATTAATGGTGGACATTGGAAAAGATTTCCAACAAATTCAGAGGACGCTCAAACATTTGGAACTGTGCCAGAACATGGTAACTTCTCGTCCAATCTCAAGTCTTTTTGATAGGTTTTCAGGAATTGGATGGACAGAAGTTGGGAGCATAAATTGGAGTTTGCATTTGTGACGAGCGAGAGTCCGGCTGATCGAAGACCCTCGCATTAGCTGCCTTGGATTTCCATTGACCTGGGGAAGAAACGCGTTAACACATTTGCATGAAATTCCTTTTGTCTGATCTTTTTAAAAGAGTGCGCTAAGGAGTTTATTTTAAATGGTGTATTAGCCTTGTTAGAACAGCAGACAGTGTAATTACAGACATGACATTCATGCATTCGTGCTGATATCGCACAGTGAAATTTCAATGCACAAAGAGGTAAACCTTCCAGTGACGGATTTTAAGCGGAAAGATCAGCGCCGATACAAAATGAGAATCCCATTTTGAACCTGTGACCTTTGCGCCAACAGTACATTTGCACAAAAAAAAGGAGAACACTTTGCAGTGATTCTGCAGCCGTAGTTTAAACACAACCTCAAACCAGAGCGAGGGCCTGACTGGCACTGTGCAAAAACCACCTGAAAGAGGGATCGCAGACCGTGCTTCAGTCAGCGGAAGCCTTGTTTCACACCTGACTTACCCCTCTAAATTCAGCAGGAGCCGCAAAGTGGTTTTGGCTTCAAACCAAATGTGGAACGTGAACATGTGGCAGATAACCGTGTCATCTTGGCAGTGAAGCAAATCGAAAGATGGGATCATTTGAATAATGCAATGTAAATATCGTGGCAAAGTGACAACACAGAACTAAAACAAAAATCAAATTGTCGAGATAATTTGTAATAAATGACTTTGAATTAAAAGGAAAAGGCCGCAACAATAAGAACAAGAGGAATTTGACCCTCCCCAAAGTTCAGACTTTGCTGAAAGATTAATGCTCAGATCGATTGGCTACTGTGAGTGAGGAGTGAAGAAGTGGGATTTCCTCTTTGACTGACCCATTATTAAATCAACCCTGAAGCTCACAACAGAAAGGACACACCCCTCAAATCGAATCCCTTCCATTTGAGAACCATTTCATTCCCATTTGAACTGATTCAGATTGGCAGTGCCTCCTGATTAAGTTCAAGGGAAAGCTTTCAAAGTGGAGCAAGCCTTTTACAATGACAGAAATTCAGTAACTTTGTTGCAGAACTCAAAACAACAATGGGTGTGAAATAGTGGAGTTTTTGAACTGCACCTTGCTTGTGATCAAGAAAGATGAATGGTCTGACTCGCATGCAGCACAAGGTCAGGGTAACTTAGATCACAAAGCCATGGCAAGATGCGACTTCTGTGAACTTACTGGGATTTTATGAAATCGATTTTAAAACCCACAAATTTAATGAAGACATTTTGCCACAAAGACATGAAGCTGTTCATGAGGGTCTAGCTCCTATAGAAGCATAGAATCCTACGAGGAGGCCATTCAGCCCATCGAGTCTGCACCGACCGCAATCCCTCTCAGGCCCGATCCCCATGCATTTGCCCTAGCTAGCTCCCCGACACTAAGGGGTAATTTAGAATGGCCAATCCACCTAACCCGCACATCTTTGGACTGTAGGAGGAAACCGGAGCACCCGGAGGGAGCCCACGCAGACGCGGGGAGAATGTGCAAACTCCACACGGACCCAAGCTGGGATTCGAACTCGGGACTCTGGCACTGTGAGGCAGCAGTGCTAACCATTGTGTCATCATGCTTCCTGTAACATATTTGAGAGTAGATTTCCACACTAATCCAAAAGGGTATCAACTGAAAGATAAACTGCGAAAGCTGGGGCAGGGGGAGCAGTGGAGTCTTGTTTGAAGAGCGGAAACTTTGGGCAGGATTTTCCAGCCCCATCACCTCCCCCTTCACGGTGTGTTCTGCAGCCACAGAGGCGGCCCACCATTGGCTGGCTGGTGGGATATTCCAATCCCGCCACTGTAAATGGGTTTTCCCCTTTTTCTCACACACTGCTGCTGGAGAAACGGTGGCGGGGAAGGGGGTGGCGCCATCAGCAGGCCAGGAAGATCCCACTGCTGGGAATTGCTGGGAAACTTTGCTGTAGGGTGGAATTGTACAGCCCTGCCATGGTGGGGGCGAGGCCGGAAAATGCAACGAACCATTCAAATGTCCATTGTCTTCAGCAAGAAGAGCTGGAAAATCCCACCTATAAACTTGTTCTTTAGGGACAGGTTTATGATTTCATTTCAATTACCTCATAGAATTAGAGAATCCCTACAATGCAGAAGGAGGCCATTCGGCCTGCACGTACAACAATCCTACCCAGACTCTATCCCCGTAACCCCTTGTATTTACCCTGCTAATCCCTGGACACTAAGGGACAATTTAGCATGGCCAATCAACCTAACCCGCACACCTTTGGAGTGTGGGAGGAAACCGGAGCACCCGGAGGAAACCCACACAGACACGGGGAGAATGTGCAAACTCCACACCGACAGTGACCCAAGGCCAGAATTGAATCCAGATCCCTGGAGCTGTGAGGCAGCAGTGGCAACAACAGTGCCACTGCGCCACCTCAAAGATAACTCTTCTTAATGGGCAAAACCCCTCCCTCTACCTGGGAAAGACTTCTGTTCAAATTGCCCCAATTTGGCACACGTTGAATAGGCAGGTGTTAGCCACAGGTGCCCCCCTCTGCAAACCCTGCTTATCGAAAGGGCTTGCAGTCCCGTTCATTTATCTTCATTTAAAATGTGCTTCAATTTAAAGCAGAGCAAATCTAACAAGGAGATGTGCTCTGTTTTCCCAGTGCAAGTGCCAACAGGTGACTGTTTCGTAAGCTTATAATGAGCGATTACCATGGAATGTATGTGTAGATGAGTTGTCATGCGCCACGGCTAATCATCATTGTGCTAAAGGGGATATTCAAGCATGCAAAGAATAATAAATACCGGGGAGTGGCTAGATGCAAATTAAAGCTAGATTTCCTGCATAAACTGGAGGTGAGAAAGGTCAATCAGTGTCCCCGCTCCCATTTAAATCTTAGTGGTTGCTGTATTGGAAGCTGGGAACAAGCCTAAGTTGGATGCCTCTCACATCCAGCCATGGTGGCACAGCGGTTAGCACTGCTGCCTCACGGTGCCAGGAACCTGGGTTCAATTCCCGGCTTGAGTCACTGTCTGTGTGGAGTCTGCACGTTCTCCCCGTGTCTGCATGGGTATATTCCGGGTACTCCGGTTTCCTCCCACAGTCCAAAGATGTGCGGGTTAAGTGGATTGGCCTTAATAAATTGTCCCTTAGTGTCAGGGGGGCTAGCTAGGATAAATTTTATGGGGTTATGGGTTAGGGCCTGGGTGGGATTACAGTCGGTTTGGACTCAATGGGCCGAATGGCTCCTGCTGCCCTGTAGGATTCTATCCTTGTATAGGAGCTAAACCGTCATGAACAGCTTCATGTCCAGTGTGAGGGGGGCTAGCTAGGGTAAATGTATGGGGTTATGGGGATAGGGCCTGGGTGGGATTGTGATCGGCGCAGACTCTAAGGGCCAAATGGCCTCCTTCTACACTGTAGGGTACCTATGATTAAGTCAGCTTGCCAAATCCCATTGTTCAGGCTCACACACAGAGAATAGACCATTTGGATCAAGTGCACCTGGGATCATATTGCAGCCTAAGTCAGCACTGCTGGCCACTCTAATCCCAACTCCAAAAAGGAGGTTGTAACTCACTTCAAAATTATTTAGTGTAAAGAGAGAAAATGCTGGATATGCTCAACTATTGGTTATTTTATTGAAGGTGCATTTTGTTTCAAATAAACGATAGCTTTTAGCTACCGTGCAGTATACAGTGAATCAACAGCGTGATGACAACGCTGAAATGTCGCTCCAGCCCTGGGTTAAATTGACCAGAAAAATGCCCGAACACGACAGGAACTGTTAGAGTAATACAAGAATCCTTTAACCGTTCTCCAATTGGTAACACAGATCAAACGTTATTTAGAGAGTTATTTATCGTCAAGTTGCAAACACCAAAGCAGTTGGAGCTCGAGTGACAGCACTCAGTCCGATATCAGAGCACTTTGAGCGCTGGTGTGTGCGGTCAGCTCCGCCTCACCACACGCCCTTGAGGAGGAATGACAAGGTGGTTCGATACTCAGCTCAAGTGCGTCGTGAAATGATCATACAATTTCATCCCAGCGGAGCAAGTCTGGAGAAGACTGTCACAGGAAGCTTAGGTTACATGCAAGGGTCACCTTTGATTTTTTTTCCTTCACTTGCAGTTGTGCTACTGAAGTGCCCACGGGCAAATGATAAAAATGTAGCTATTTTAACCAGGAATTGTCCATGGGCTAACTCTGACAAATAATGCATTGGCTACTTAAGAGCTTTGTCTTCAGGAGGGCCATTCATCAGTGCCAGTTGCTGATACAAATCCAACCTTGCGCCCCTGAACCTCGGCGAGTCTCTCGAAGCTTTGGACGAGGGGACAAAGTCATCGATCCACTGATCAGTTAAACTAATTTATTAATGCGGTATGTTCTGAGGTACTTCAGCTGTCTGGGTTGGGGCGCTGAGCATACGATTGAGAAAGCAGAATTTGCCACATCTAGGGTTATCCATTCAACTGCAGATTCCCAAATGGAAATTTCAATCACTAATATTTTTAGTGTGATGCACGGCCACAGGAAATCTACCCCGATCTCTACACATTTGGAAAGAGAACTAATTTAGAAAGAAACATTTAGTGCTTTATTTCTGTAAAGGAGTGCTTCAGGGCCTTTCTTTAGCAAACACTAGGGAATAGGCCCCCACATGTTGCGTCTCTTTACCGTACCACAGTGTAGCCTGGTACAGGATCAGTATTAAGCCCACCATTAAGGGTGATGAAGGCACAGTTACACTAGAGGGAATTTAAGTTTTTTTTTTGTAAGTTCTTTATCATTAAGAGGAATGTGGAGTTTCTCGATGAACTAGAATGATAAGTGTGCACAAAGGGCTCTATTCGAGTCCACGAAAGTTCCATAGAAATAACGGCGTAATGCTATAATTCTGAAGATAATGAATCAAAATATTATATTTGGTGCGTATTTGTTAGAGTCCAATAGAATTTGTTTTAAAAGGCAATACCCCAAAGTGACTATCATATATTTTTACTACACAACACAAAGTCTATCACTGCCATCAATCGTTCGCGCAGTCCCTGTAGAAATCCAACTTTCAATACAAACAAACAGCCCACATCTCCCTTAGCAACACAGTATCACAAACATTCAAACACTTGGTTAGTCTTCCTCTTCATTAGTTCCTTTCCACAAGAAGCCAACACAGCAACAGTCAATCTGCAAGCCTCATAAATAAGCAACAGCTTTCTGGATTCAGAAATAGCCAGATTTGAGGCCTAGGCTGAAGGAAAAGCCTTGGATACCGACCTTGGACTAGGCAACAATCCTGTTGCTTCTGTGCCAGTTACTGTACAAAATGCACAATAAATACAAGTAATTATGAGTCCGTTCTTCACATCACTGAGCAACTTTTAGCACGGTCCTTTCTGATCTCGGAGTCATCCACCAGTATGTCAGTCCGCCCAGGCATTTGCGACACCCTCTTTAATCCTCGCTTGGAATTGCTGCGTTTCAGATTTTTTTGCATCTTATTTACAGAAGCCAGGGTCGTAACGTGAAAGACGTCACGGACACTGTTCTCAGAAACTTTGGATGAACATTCCACGTAGGCCGTAGCTCCTATTTGACGAGCCACTGTGCTGCCCTGCAAAAAGGAAAAAGGGAAGGAGGGGGAGAAGAAAATACCATAATGTCAACCTTCACTGCATAAGGAAAAGCATGAAATGTATGCTTCACATTTAATTAACCTTCATCCATTATGTTGTCCAACACAAGTAATTTGAGCACAGCATGAAATGGCATCCAAGCAGCATTAATTCAAGAGCATGTCAAAATAGCTGAAGTAAAGCTTAGGCTCACTGTGTGTTTTTAACACTGCTTTTGGAATTGGGTGACCTTTGCGTCTTTTTTCTTCAAGAGAACAGAAGCTCGCTTGTGAGAAACGTATTACGGTGAAAATCTAGATTAAGTCAAGCTTGGTCTTTCCCTCCCAGCGTCCCATCACTCTTGCCCCACCTTCCGCACAATAAGGAGCGCTGAGGATCCCATTTAACGTTCGTACGTGAGCGTAATTCCATGCTCTTGGGTGGGGAGGAGTGGGGGGGGGGGGGTGGGAGACGAGGGCCTTTGTGAGGGTGAACACCCAATTAAAGGCTCAAAACAGAATCATCGCCTTTTCCACTCGATTGGGTAAACTTTTTAATGACCACGCTTCGACAGAACAAGTGAAAAGAACGAACGTTTATACACGGGAATTACTCAGTTTGTCAACAGATTACACTGAGGTTTTATTTATTCGACAGATCTTGCATCAATTCAAGTTATTGCTCGAATCCCTTAAGGGGGGAGTTCATGGCTGTTAAGGGAACAGCTATTGCGGTTCATACTAACGGTATGCTTTCTCTGTGAAAAAGACAGGAACATATTTTAATCCAAGCGATGGGTTTGTGAAAAGCTGGCTGATATATAAATAAGGCCAGGCTTCTGTGCAAAGAGATTTGTGCAGGGCGTAACAATATTAGTATAATTAGTGACAACCAGCCACCTGTGGACTATCATGTACTGTTGCAGCTGCTGGAATTAAAAAGCTGGAATGCAAAATAGCCACATACTTTGTTAATTGTGAGATGTGATAGACTGGTTCTACAGTCAGTTTTACTGGTTGCTTGTTTATTTTGACGCCTTACAGAGGGAGACGCGAAGCAGCGAAAATAAAAACCATACCAAATGAATTGTGAATAGAGATGTCACTGCACAATGTTTTGAAACTCCAAAAATAACAGTTATTGAGATGGAGTATATCGGTGTTACTTGCCAGCTACCAGCTGCTGTTTAACACTCAGTACATGAGCAGTCATGAAATTCGAATAGTCAATATTTTACTAAGAGTGCTGACATCCAGATTTTGATTTGATTTGATTTTGATTTGATTTATTATTGTCACATGTATAAGTATACATTGAAAAGTATTGTTTCTTGCGCGCCATACAGAGAAAGCATACCATTCATAGAGAAGGAAACAAGAGAGTGCAGAATGTAGTATTACAGTCATAGCTAGGGTGTAGAGATAGATCAACTTGATGCGCGGTAGGTCCATTCAAAAGTCTGACAACAGCAGGGAAGAAGCTGTTCTTGAGTCGGTTGGTACGTGACCTCAGACTTTTGTATCTTTTTACGGACGGAAGAAGGTGGAAGAGAGAATGTCCGGGGTGCGTGGGGTCCTTAATTCTGCTGGCTGCTTTTCCGAGGCAGCGGGAAGTGTAGACAGAGTCAATGGATGGGAGGCTGGTTTGCGTGATGGATTGGGCTACATTCATGACCTTTTGTAGGTTCTTGTGGTCTTGGGCAGAGCAGGAGCCATACCAAGCTGTGATCCAACCAGAAAGAATGCTTTCTATGGTGCATCTGTAAAAGTTGGCCAGAGTTGTAGCTGACATGCTAAATTTCCTTAGTCTTCTGAGAAAGTAGAGGCGTTGGTGGGCTTTCTTAACTATAGTGTCGGCAGGGGGGGACCAGGACAGGTTGTTGGTGAGCTGGACACCTAAAAGCTTGAAACTTGAAAAACTTGAAAATCGCACCAGTCACAAAAAATAAACGAACTCCAAGAGTTCGGGGCAGCACAGTGGTTAGCACTGCTGCCTCATAGTGCCAGGGACCCGGGTTCAATTCTGACATTGGGTGACTATCGGTGTGGAGCCTGCACATTCTCCCCGTGTCTGCATCGGTTTCCTCCCACAGTCCAAAGATGTGCAGGTGAGGTTGATTGGACATGATAAATTGCCCCCAAGTGTCAGGAGAATTAGCAGGATAAATATGTGGGGTCACGGGGATAGGGCCTTGGTACAGTTGTGGTCGGTGGAGACTCAATGGGCCAAATGACCTCCTTCTGCACTGTAGGAATTCAATGATAAAGACCAGTATGATAGAGGGAGTGGGAATAATTGGTTGGCTTTTTCAAAGAAGAGGCACTAACATGATGGGGCCGAATGGCCTTCTGTGACGCAAGATACTTTTTAAAAATATAAAACTCGCCAAAGTGATTACAAGAAATAGTCTAATCTTGTGGTTCACATATGTCGCTTAGACATTTTAAACAAAAGTCTGATGTGAAGGAGATCGAAAGGTAAGGGACTGAATTTAGCCAAAAGGCAGGGAATGTGAGTAATTCATTCTACAAAGTGCTTACTGGAGGTGGGGTGGGAGGTGGGCATGGTTGAGAGCGGTATGCAGTTTTATCACATGGAGCTAGATTCACAGAGATTGAAAAGGCTACAATGGCATTGTGTTTTCTGGGATTACTCATTCAGGGACACAGCCAGAATATATGCAACAGTGCCTGCACGTCAGCTCCAGAAGCGTATACACCGCTCCAACGAAAAAGTGATTTCGATGTCCAGAGAACTATAAGTGCATTGTAAAATAAAAATTTACAAGCACCAACTGGGAAATGTCACCGTGTTATGGATTAGCCCTCAGTGCGCTCAAGCTTCTTCACAGTTTTCAAAAGACGCACGCATTTTCTATCACCCAGCAGCTGAAATGGGGATGATTTATAACGCATTTCAAATGGTGGTGGCGTGTAGAGAACCTACACGGGCTTGACTGGACTCGAGTGGACAATCAGCTTTCCCATCCACTTGTACAAATGACCAATTACTCAGAGGCACATCTCATTAAAACGGGTTCCGACATTACTAACAACCTGCCCCTGCGCATCCTCCATATGCTGCTGTTTGCTGTCTCTCCAGTTTTCTTATTTAATCGCAGCGTGGATGTCTGCAAGAGCAACTCGGCCAGTCCCACACCCCCTGCACCTTTTCTCTTTTCAGATAATGAACCAAATCTCTTTTGAATGCCTCAGCTCAATCTATCCTCACCACACTCCTAGCCAGAGCATTCCAGATCCTAACCACTTGCTACACAAAAACATTTTTCCTCTTGTGGCTGTTGCTGCTTTTGCCAATCGCCTGGCATTAATGCCCTTTTGTTTTTAATCCTCCTGCCAACTGGAATGTTTTCTTCCTCTCTACCCAGTCCAGACCTGACATGATAGTCATCGATTTCAGGAAACATAGTGGAGGACATATCTACATCAACAGTGATGAAGTGGAGATGGTTCAGAGCTTCAGGTTTCTTAGTGTTGAGACGACCAACAATCTGACCTAGTCCCTCCACGCCGATGCTATAGTTAAAAAAGCCCCCCAACGCCTCTACTTTCTCAGGAGGCTAAGGAAATTTGGCATGTCCACTACGACTCTCACCAATTTATACAAATGCACCATAGAAAGCATCTTTTCTGGATGTATCACAGCTTGGTGTGGCTCCTGCTCTGACCAAGACCACAAGAAACTACAAAGTGTTGTGAATGTAGCGTAGTCCATCACGCAAACCAGAATCTCATCCAGCGATTCCATGTACACTTCCCACTGCCTCAGAAAAGCAGCCAGCATAATCGTGGACCCCAGGCACCCCGGACATACTCTCTTCCACCTTCTTCCGTCAGACAAAAGATACAAAAGTCTGAGATTACAGACCAACCGACTCAAGAACAGCTTCCTCCCTGCTGCCATCAGACGTTTGAATGGACCTATCACATATTAAGCTGATCTTTCTCTTCACCCTATCTGCAACGACAACACTATATTATGCACCCTCTCCTTTTCCACTATGTACTCTATGTACAGTATGCTTTGTATAGCACTCAAGAAACAATACTTTTCATTGTATCCTAATACAATTGACAATAATAAATCAAATCAAATTTTGAGCATCTCTATACCAAATCCCCAATTAACCTTCTCTTCTCCAATGTACCCACGTTGCTGAATTCCTCATCCTTGGGACATTCTCGTGAATTGTTTCTGCATTCTCTCCCGCCTTCATAAAGTGTGAGGCACAGCTTTCCCTGAATGACCAACCTCAGAGAGACAAATGTTGCCAGCTTGCCTCAAAAGTTCAGTCAACTTTAGGTACAGGAAGACGGGGAGAAATAAATACTCTTGTACCTGTTCATGTGTAACTGGAATAAGCCGCTGCTTTGAAAGTTCCCTCAGCACATTCAGATCTGTCCTCATGTCGATCTTACACCCAACCACCAGCACTTTGGCACTGGGACAGAACTCTTGAGTTTCACTTTGCCACTGGAAAAGAAGAAGCAAAATGGTTACATCAGACTGTTTAGTGCTGAGATGAAGTAAGCTCATCTCAAATCATCCACAAGTTAAACTATTACAATGCTCCAGATTGTTAATTGCCTCAGAAAGGGGGTAATCTGATACTTGCAAGATAGATTGGAGTTTACTCTTCATAGTATCATAGAATCCCTACAGTGCAGAAGGAGGCCATTCAGCCCATTGAGTCCGCACCAAAAACAATCCCACCCAGCCCCTATCCCCGTAACCCCACATATTTACCCTGCTAATACCCCTAACTTACCCATCTTGGGATACTAAGGGGGAATTCAGCATGGCCAATCTACCTACCCGCACATCTTTGGACTGTGGGAGGAAACTGGAGCATCCAGGGGAAATCCACTCAGACACGGGGAGAACATGTAAACTCTACACAGACAGTCACCCAAGGCTGGAATCGAACCCAGGTCCCCGGCATCGTGAGGCAGCAGTGCTAACCACTGTGCCACGTGCCACCCTTGCCATCTCATTATGGGAATATTCTGCAATGCACCTTCCAAGCTTTGAGTACGTTTGTGTGGGAGACACATGTTTAAAGTTAGCTACTAAAAGGTCAGTCCCAAATCGGCCAAGGTCTCCTGAGTACAGCAGAACTCACGGGTCAAGGACTGTGGGAGACTGGGTAAATGATCCGCCCATTACAAAACTTGGTGTGCAAACAATGCTGGATCAACATAACTGACAGGGGACGGCTCCCTCAGGACAGAACCACAACAAGCAGCGAGATTGCAGAACACACTACTGACAAGGGGGAGCGGAAGTGAATAGCATAGGTGCGTTTAGGAGAAAGCTGAATCAACGTATGAAGGGGGAAAGGATAGAAGGATAATGTTGATAGGGGCAGATGAAGAGGATAAGAGGAGATTCCTATAAACACCAGCATCGATGACGCTAATTGGAGGTATAGGGTTTGCAGTTTCATCAGCAACTTTGATTGTTGATTGTATTTGTATGGAGTCTCGCGATGAGAGTGAATTCATCTGAAGCGATTACGCTGTCTAGTCCAATTTAGACCTGCTCATATCCACAAGTGGATTTCTACACAGTTCCGCTGGTCAGACCTGCCGGCACGGAACACACCAGGCCAATTAACCCTCTAAATTGCAAAAAAAGCTTTTAAAATATCAGAACCCGCAGGAAGCCAGTGGGATCGGTGTGGGTAGGTCAGATTTTAGCCGTCTGTCCCACAGCTGTAGCACCACCACCACACGCACTCCCAGCCCCTCCCACCCCCAAAACAAGTGACCAAGGCTAAAATCAGCCATTTCGACTCTCGAAGGACTTTGGCTCCTCCAAAATCTACAAGATTCCTTTTATGGATGCACCACAGAAAGCATTCTTTCTGGTTGTATCACAGCTTGGTATGGCTCCTGCTCTGCCCAAGGCAGCAAGGAACTACAAAAGGTCATGAATGTTGCCCAATCCATCAAGCAAGCCAGCCTCCCATCCATTGACTCTGTCTACACTGCTCGCTCGGCAAAACAGTCAGCATAATTAAGGACCCCGCGCACCCCGGACATTCTCTCTTCCATCTTCTTCCGTCGGGAAAAAGATACAAAAGTCTGAGGTCACGTACCAACCAACTCAAGAACAGCTTCTTCCCTGCTGCTGTCAGACTTTTGAATGGACTTACCTTGCATTTAGTTGATCTTTCTCTACACCCTAGCTATGACTGTAACACTACATTCTGTACTCTCTCATTTCCTTCTCTATAAACGGTATGCTTTATCTGTATAGTGCGCAAGAAACAATACTTTTCACTGTATGCTAATACATGTGACAATAATAAACCAAATCAAATCAAAGATTGACAACCGGAATTTACACAAACATAAAGTACTGGACTTTTAAAGAAAAAGTAGCAAACAAACTACATAACGTTCTGCCTCTGTGTGGAAACATCCTACCTTCACCCTGATGTTAATAAGTGACCAAGTAACTGCCTCAGATATCACGCAATGCTATTTCGCATGCTTTGCTTTTGTTTGACACTACAAAAAGGGTTCAGAAATAAAATGATTCCCCTCAACAGTTACGAAAATGCCTGGGCATTCTGCTCTGCAGCACTACTTTCTCATAATGCAATTTACATCATAAAATTAGTGTTATGTCTCCAGCCCTAGGGAGCCTTGCATAATGAACCATGACCTGGATAATGACCCAAGCTCTCAATTATCCTGCTGTTGGCTCCCATAAGTGTTGACAGTTCAGGAAGCTGGAAAGGGATGAGAGTTACTGTGACCCCCCCCTAGAAAGGGGCACTGGAGTCAGGAATTTGGCATGCTGGGTCACGGATCATTTATAGAGCAGTTGATTTGTGACTGGTGGGTGTCCTGACCTCTCTTCTCCACACGTCTCATCATTTTCTTTGAATCCCGAGCATCTTGGGCCTCAAACAGCTACCCAGAGACTCTCGTTCCATTGACCCATTGTGGAATTAGCAGTTCATTGGGCATTGTGCGGGAAAAGGCATCAAGGCACGTCATGGCGAGCGGTCATGTGTAATGACAAATGAAGAGACGGTGCAGGACAGCTGTGTCGGCAACTGCGAGCCCGGTTTACACAGCTCCAGTCGCTTCCTGCTTACAGGAATATAGCTGATTACTGATGTCCAAATGCCACAACACGAAGAGTGGCAACTACTTTCCTGATAAGTGTAGGAGAACCACACAGAATTGCCAAACAATCAAAGTGAAACTTGCAGCATTTGATTCAAAGGACTGTCTGTCAATCAAATTCCCTTGTCATGGTTGGGTGAGAGTTCCCAGCAGCTTGCTAGGGAATGGGATGGTGGGGCGGGGGTAGTGTGTGGAAGAAAGGAGAAGTGGGGGACAGGAGAAGGGATTATATTAACACCACCCAATATATCCGGGTCATATCCTAACTCTTTCAATGAATTATTATAACAGGGGCATATTGCCATCATGAGCTAAACTTGGAATGAAACAGGAGGAAGAGACAATGAATTATATCAATTGCAGCAATCGGTCTCCCTCAGTTCTGAGCGCAGCAGAAGAAATGCAAAGCAGCAAGGTGGCACAGTGATTAGCACTTCTGTCTTATAGCACCAGGGACCTGGGTTCGATTCCAGCCTCGGATGACTGTGTGTGGAGTCTGCACATTCTCCCCGTGTCTGTGGGTTTCCTCCGGGTGCTCCCGTTTCCTCCCACACTCCAAAGATGAATTGGCCATGCTAAATTGCCTGTTAGTATCAGGGGGGTTAGTGGGGTAAATACATGGGGTCATGACGTTAGGGCTTAGGTGGGTTGCACTGTCAGAGAGTTGGTGCAGACTCGATGGACCAAATGGCCTCCTTCTGCACTGTAGCGATTCTATGATTCCGCAGTGGGATGAGAGGCCACATTTCACATTCAGACCTCCGATGCAGAATGATGCAGTCAACAAGCAACACTTGAGATGGTGAAATTTTTAAAGTTTATTTATTTGTCACAAGTAGGCTTACATTAACACTGCAATGAAGTTACTGTGAAAATCCCCTAGTCGCCACACTCCGGCGCCTGTTCAGGTACACTGAGAGAAAATTTAGTATAGGCAATGCACCTAATCAGCACGTCTTTCAGACTGTGGGAAACCCACGCAGACACGGGGAGAACGTGCATACTCCACACAGACAGTGACCCAAGCCGAGAATCAAACTAGGGTCGCTGGCACTGTGAGGCAGCAGTGCTAACCACTGCCACTGTGCCGCCCTGAAAGTTATCCCAATGTTTATCCTTAGCACAGTGGAGGACACCAGAGTCACTTATTCCTGCAACTGCTGCCAGGCTGTAACCCGGGCCACTAACTTTGCATGGAATTCCTGGAATCCCACTCGATAAAAACAAAATTAGATTTACTCTGTCATCATAAGTTATCAGTGCTGACTGTGACCGCTGACTGCAAGCAAATCATGTAAAGCTTGGAAAGACTTGCCAGAGAAGGTTAGTGTCAGGACCGAATTTTAAAAGTCAAAAAGACTCAGACTTCCCAGGGAAGTAGATCAGTGATTCCCAACCAGTGTCCCCTGAAGACCTCCAAGTGTGCCATGAAAAAACATTCAAAGTCATTGAAAATTCGTGTAATTAAACTAAAACTAACCTTCATGTTCAGCTCTGTGTTTGGGATCTCCAAGACCCAATGAATCTTGGGCCTCCCACACATGCGCCGGTTAGGAAAGAGCCGTACATGCGCGGTTTAGATTTTATGATGGTCAGGCCCATGCGTATGACCAACGGGACTTGGAGCTGAAGGCAAAGGCCTCTATGTGCCCACACAAAATGCAAAAACTCAAAAAGGGCGCAAAAACCTTTGGAGAAGCGAGAGAGACAGGGAGAGGCTAAAAGCGAAGTTTCCAGTAAGGGAAGAAGACAGAGAAAATAGAAGGAGTGCCTCAAAATATTCTGATACTGCAGAGGTGTGCCATGACATAAAAGGTTGGGAACCATTGAAGTAAATAACAGAAGGTTTTAACTGTGCAAGTTGTTTCCTTGCCCTCTTCTGCAGGCAAAAGGTCTTTGTGGGTTGGATGGTTGGTGGTGGTACAGTTTAATTATACTGATATTTGTAATTCACACAAGTACAGTGGCAGTGGTTAGCACTGCTGTCTCACAGTGCCAGGGGCACAGGTTCGATTCCCGGCTTGGGTCACTGTCTGTGTGGAGTCTGCACGTTCTCCCCATGTCTGCATGGGTTTCCTCCGGGTGCTTGGTTTCCTCACAGTCCAAAAGGTGTGCTGGTTAGGTGCATTGGCCATGCTAAATTCTCCCTCAGTGTACCCAAACAGGCGCCGGAGTGTGGCAACTAGGGGATTTTCACAGTAACTTCATTGCAGTGTTAATGTAAGCCTACTTGTGACACAAATAAATAAACTTAAACAACTTAATTGGCCATTATTTGTACATGTACCACAGTGAATTTTATTGGGTTATTTGACTGTAGGGGAACAGAGCCCAGCCTGATCCTGTGCTCAGTTGACATCCAGCACCTGGAGGTCAACAGCAGCAATGCTGGCCAACTTCTCTCTCCCCAAGATTGGATACTGATGTCAACCCATGGCACCTTCATCTTGATCTTGCCCGACTTCAGTTACTTTAATGCAGAATGGGCATTTGCAAATTGGCAACCTCCTTGCTTTCATGGAGCAACCAGGTATCAGGGGAGTCTTTTAATTGAGAAACTCAGTAAAGCGTCAAGGCTTAATGTGCAAGACATCTTAAAAGGGTCAAGTATTACAAAGAAGGCAGGGCAAATCTGGAAACAATTTCCAGGTAACTTACAACTTTAGTTTAGAAGTCTGAATTGTAGGGGGAATAAGTTAAGAAATTCCACAGTGCTGAGGGTAGGATGAATTGGGTCAGGACACAGCCGACAATTGACGACAATAAAGTAAGGGTGCCAGGAAGAGAAATAGCTTCCTGTGTTTGCACGGTTAGGAAGGTTAAGAGGACTGAGCATAATTCCATTGCTAAACTAGATTTTTAAAAATTCACTGCTGGGACATGGGCGTCGCTGGCTGGCCAGCATTTATTGCCCATCCCTAGTTGCCCGAACGCAGTTGAGAGTCAACCACATTGCTGTGGCTCTGGAGTCACATGTAGGCCAGACCAGGTAAGGACGGCAGATTTCCTTCCCAAAAGGACATTAGTGAACCAGATGAGTTTTTTTCCGACAATCGCCAATGGTTGATTCTTAATTCCAGATATTTTTTATTGTATTCAAATTCCACCAGCTGCCGTGGTGGAATTCCAATCTGGGTCCCCAGAAAATTTGAGGAGTTTCTGGATTAATAGCCTAGCGATAATACCACTGGACCATCGCCTCCCCCAAAGAAATTTGATCAAATACTCTTCATAGAAATCATAGAAACCCTACAGTGCAGAAGGAGGCCATTCGGCCCATCGAGTCTGCACCGACCACAATCCCACCCAGGCCCTACCCCCACATATTTACCCGCTAATCCCTCTAACCTACACATCCCAGGACTCTAAGGGGCAATTTTTAACCTGGCCAATCAACCTAACCCACACATCTTTGGACTGTGGGAGGAAACCGGAGCACCCGGAGGAAACCCACGCAGACACGAGGAGAATGTGCAAACTCCACACAGACAGTGACCCGAGCCGGGAATCGAACCTGGGACCCTGGAGCTGTGAAGCAGCAGTGCTAACCACTGTGCTACCGTGCCGTCCTGTCTTGTCTTAACTACAGTAGTTGCTAGCAGTTGTTAGACAGGACAAGACCCATTTTGCTTCCCGCAGATTGAACCAAGATGAGAAAATGGATGTGGGAGAACAGATTTAGCCATTGTCCATTTCTGGTGTGCTTTATCACAGAGGACGGCTGAGCAGCAACCTCATTACAGAAAAAAAAACAGAGCTCGTGATAAACCCAGAAAGTAACCCCAGCTGCTGAAAGAGATTAACACAGAGGGACAGGTTATTGACAATTACCGACAGAGGCCAGAGGAAGTAAATGCACACCATCCCTTTTCTCCACAGGGACTCTATGCTCATTTCCCACATGTTGGCCATGCCTAGGCCCATCATGTCTAAGCTTCTAATCTAACCAGGTCTCAGGAGACCTCAACAAACCAACTCAGGCATGGGGGAGTGGGGAAGGCGGGGGGGGGGGGGGGGGGAGACACATACTGGTCACAAACTGGATCAAACGAGCTGCTGACAGGAACTAACCTTCCCTCACAGTTGCCAAAGCAACAGTTTGAGTTTATAATTTATTACATTTAGTGCAAATGAGGACAATAAGGCCGACAAAAGCCATTGAAGCTCAGGTATGGATGGGGCCCATTACGACCAGCCTTCAATCTTTCAGGGACACATTATCAGAATTTGATTCACACATCAATTCCTAACCCTTTAAAATTAAGTGTTTTTCCTTTATTAAAAGAAATGCACGGCTGAACTGTCATCGAATGAACACTTCACACAAATCTTTGAGGTAGTTTATTTTCAATTTTGAAATTTCAAAGTTGACTAAACTGCTTCATTGTCACACATTCAGTGACTTCAGCTCATCAACATAATTACATCCCACAAATCACCATCAATTATCCTTTACACCTCTTTTAATTTGTACCTCTGAGCTGCCGATACATAATACTGAAATCATGATAATAGATTACTTCATGTAATCTTCTCCAGGTAGCATCCTCAATTATCTGAGGGTTGTTGAACTGTGCCATGATTTTATGAGAGGGAATGATGAGGAAGCAGGTCCAAAGTCTATCTCAGCCGGAATGGGAATTGAACCATGTGCTGTTGCCATTATTCGGAACCACATGCTAGCCATCTAGCTAACCGAGCTAAACTCCCTCCACCCGCCCCCCCACCTCCACCCGCCCCCCCACCTCCACCCGCCCCCCCACCTCCACCCGCCCCCCACCTCCACCCCCCAGTTTAAGTGGTCTTCTTCATGTTAAATCTCCTGCATTGCCCCAGTGGTTAGCACTGCTGCCTCACAGCGCCAGGGCCCCGGGTTCGATTCCCGGCTTGGGTCACTCTCTGTGCAGAGTCTGCACATTCTCCCCGTGTCTGCGTGGGTTTCCTCCCACAGTCCAAAATACATGCTGGTTAGATGCACTGGCCATGCTAAATTCTCCCTCAGTGCCCGAACGGGGAGCCGGAGTGTGGCGACCAGGGGATTTTCACAGTAACTTTATTGCAGCGTTAATGTGAGCCTACTTGTGACACAAATAAATAAATTTAAACAGTGTGAAATGGTAATATATCTCCACTGGTGAGCTGAACTAGATAGTTGTGGCCAGTTCAAAGGCCAGAGTTGATGTGTGCACTGTATTTACTGCACAGAATATATTCCATGATATTTGCAGTAAATTTTCAATTGATATAAATGAAATAGCTGTATTGTTTGGTAGCCAGAGGACAGAACAGTGGAAACAGCATTATTAATTTTATATTTGTACCAGTTATGCAAATAATAGTGTGCATCTGTACAGTGCTGAAATATTTAAGATCAAAGCTGAATAGATTTACTGCAGTAAAAACAATGGTGTTCATCTTTAGTATGCTGGTGGTATCATCACAGTTATACATGCAAAAGCTGCCAACATTTTTTTTCTCCTCCATTTCAATAGAAGCTGAAGCCCTTTCAAATGAAGGCTATCCAGACCATTATCGCAGCTGGCATTTACAATGGAGATTCTTACAAAACAGTGGTTCTGTTTTTAAGTGGGAGCTGGAGGCAGTGGGTTGGTTTGTTTGCTGGACAGACTACAAATTTCTCTCGGTTTTTCCGCATGTACGCCCACCTTTGTGCCCCCCTTCCCCCCCCCCCCGAAGAGAATGTACGAGACTTTCAAAACTTGCCAACGATATAACTCAGCATCAGTGAAAACCAGCAGCTACAAGAATTGCCATAACACCAGGCCATGTTTTCAATTGCCAGCAGGGTTGGCAACACACTACAAATTTTCAATGGGGAGATGAGGGGTTCTTGCCCCAAATAAGCAACTTATCATGATCCCTGCGGAGCTTCTGAATGGGCTGGGAGAGTGGGAGGGCAATTTTCAATGCAGGATTTGATGAACCCGAACAGTCCAGCACATGGTGGCGCAGTGGTCAGCACGGGACCCGGGTTCAAATCCCAGCTTGGGTCACTGTCTGCGTGGCGCCTGCACGTTCTCCCCGTGTCTGCGTGGGTTTGCTCTGGTTTCCTCCCGCGCTCCAAAGATGTGTAGGTTGGGTGGATTGGCCATGCTAAATTGCCCGTTAGTGTCAGGGGGTCTGGCTAGGTTAAATGCATGGGGTTATTGGGATAGGGCCTGGGTGGGATTGTGGTCGGTGCAGACTCGATGGGCCGAATGGCCTCCTTCCGCACCGTAGGATTCTATGATTCTATGCACATTTGTGCACAGCTCTTGGGTACAATAAACTGAAAGTTTGATTTTATACACAGAAAATCCTCGGGACATGAGAAATAATGTACTAGATCATGTACATTCCCTTTATTTTGGCCGCACGGCCATTTTCAAATGCTTTAATGCTGCTAGCCCTCTGAGGAACTGCTTGCTCCAATCAGCAAAGCAGAGGCAGGCCCCATCATGGCTGCTGTCTGCATTTGATGCAAGCGCTCTACAGGCAGCTCCTGCCTGCTGGAGATGCTCAGAGCCACAAACTGGGTAGTGAGCTGGCCTCTTGCCCAATTTGGCATTACCATTTCACAATAGCGCAGTGTGGCGGTATACAGTGTTGGCCAGAAACTATCTGGGATATCAGTTTCCCGCTTTGAATATCCATGTTCTTTTTTATATAATTGGAATCTGCTCATCAGCCAACTTGCACAGCGTACATAAAGGTACAGAGATATACAATCTGCAAAGATTTGGTTCAGAGTAAAGCTGACTTTTACTCAGAGTCCTGTGCTATGGGCATATTTTGTATCCAGCTGTTAAATGTATTTATTTTATGAAACTTTACTTTTTTTAAACAAGTTGGTATAAAGAAATTTGTCAGCAAAGTTTAGGAATTCTTGGGAGGAAGCTTTCATTCGCATCCACTTTAAAGTTCTAAGTTTATTTATTAGTGTCACAAGTAGGCGTATATCAACACTGCAATGAAGTGACTGTGAAATTCCCCTAGTCGCTGCACTCCGGAGACTATTCGGGTACACCGAAGGAGCATTTAGCATGGCCAATGCACCTAATCAGCATGTCTTTCGGACTGTCGGAGCAAACCCATGCAGACACGGGGAGAACGTGCAGACTCCGCACAGACAGTGACCCAAGGGGGAATCGAATCCAGGTCCCTGGTGCTGAGGCAGCAGTGCTAACCACTGCCACCATGCTGTCCATTTAGGACAAACCCTCCTGTCTATTGCAGTTCGGGTGAAATTAGGAGAGGAAGCGAAACCTCTCCGTCAGTTATCTGAGCTGATTTGACATCCAGTGATTCCTTTGTTTGGAATTAAATCTATTAACTGCAACATACTGCAATCGTAACGCTCTTAAAATGTTGGTTTTAAAATATGGATTTTCTGATCACTGACATTTTTTTTTAGAATATCTGCAGATGCTCCCTCCATCACTGTCAGTTACTGCCTCTTTACACTTGATTTATGCAAGTTATAAATGCATCAAATGCTAACATAACACACACTTCTACGCTGTTAACAAAATCTAACAATGTTTTACTAAGGAGCAAAATAATCTTCAGGGTAAAAGTGGATCTCATGAAAAATAGAAAGTTGCATTATAATAAGAAGATCTCAGGAACATAGTCAGATGTTCTTACAAGTTGGCTCTGTCAGGGAGCCTAGCACAGCTCAAACTATTAATCCTGAGATGCCTGTCAGGAGGGTGTTAGAGACACTTATGTTTGAAACACTGTCGCATTGATCTGAACACCCTTTGTCCACTGTTCTGCTCTCTCAGCTTCGGCAGTTCCTTTGTAAAGCCCAGTGCAGCAGGAGTGATTGGGCAAGAAGGATTTTCTACATACTTAGTAGCTGGCAGGACTTACTGGGTCAACAGGCCAGAGACTGCTGCCTGCATTGCTGAGAAGCACAGAGTTTGGTTTAATTTGACTTCTAATACTTGCCATTTAAGGCAAGGTATTTCTACCCTTAACCAGATGCTTTTGAAAATGTTCTAAAATATAAAATCAGAACAAATAAAGGTCTGTAGAGTTTTCTTTCACACAAGGACACAGAGAAACATGTTTTAGTGAGGAGCTGAAGGAAATTAGTATTAGTAGCGAAATGGTTTTGGGGAAATTGGTGGGATTGAAGGTGGATAAATCCCCTCCTGATAATCTTCATCCCAGATTACTGAAGGAAGTGGCCCTGAAAATAGTAGGTCCATAGGTGTTTATTTTCCAAAATTCTTTTGACTCTGGGATAGTTCCTACAGATTGGAGGGTAGCTAATGTAAGCCCACTATTCAAAAAAGGGAGGTAGAGGGAAAACAGGGAACTATAGACCAGTGAGCCTAACGTTGGTACTGGAGAAGTTGCTCGAGTCTATTATCAAGGATATCATAACTCGGCATTTGGAAGGTATCATCAGACAAAGTCAGCATGGATTTGCAAAAGGGAAATCATGCTTGACGAATCTATTGGAATTATTTGAGGCTGTAACAAAGTAGAGTTGACCAAGGAGAGCCAGTGGATGTGGTTTATTTAGACTTTCAGAAGGCTTTCGACAAGGTCTCACATAACAGATTACTATGTAAAGTTAAAGCACATGGGATTGCACGTAATGTCTTGAGATGGATACAAAGCTGGTTAGCAGATAGGAAGCAAAGAGTTGGCATAAATGGGTCTTTTTCTGATTGGTAGTCAGTGACTAGTGTGATTCCGCAGGGATCTGTGTTAGGACCCCGATTTTCACAGTAACTTCATTGTTAATGTAAGCCTGCTTGTGACACTAATAAATAAACTTTAAACAACTGCTCACATTATAGATTAATGACTTGGAAGGGGTAACTGAATGTATTATCTCCAAATTTGCAGATGATACAAAGTTGGTGGGAGGGTGAGTTGTGAGGAGGATGCAGAGATGCTTCATGGTGAATTGGACAGGCTGAGTGTGTGGGTATAATGTGGATAAATGTGAGGTTATCCACTTTAGTAGCAATAATAGGAAGACAGATTATTACTTGAATGGGTGTAAATTGAGAGAGTCTCAACGAGACTTTGGAGTCCTTGTGCATCAGTCACTGAAAGTGGGTACACAGGTACAGCAGGCAGTAAAGAAGGCAAATGGTATGTTGGCCCTCATAGTGAGAGGATTTGTGTATAGGGATAGGGATGTTTTGCTGCAATTGTATAGGGCATTGGCGAGGCCACATCTGGAATATTGTGTGCAGTTTTGATGTCCTTATCTGAGGAAGGATGTCCTTGCTATAGAGGGAATACAGCGAAGGTTTACCAGGCTGATTCCTGGGATGGCAGGTCTGTCATATGAGGAGAGACTAAGTCGGTTAGGATTACATTCACTGGAGTTTAGAAGAGTGAGCGGGGATCTCATAGAAACTTACAAAATTCTAATAGGTTTAGACAGAGTAGATTCCGAAAGAATGGTGGGGGAGTCCAGAACTATGGATCATTGCTTGAGGAGAAGGGGTAAACCTTTTAGAACTGTGGTGAGGAGAAATTTTTTCACCCAGAGTGTGATGAATGTGTGGAATTCAATACCATCAGAATGTAGCTGAGGCCAAAACATTGTCTGATTTCAAGACTTCAGTAAGAAGTCTTCTTACTGTGTTTACCCCAGTCCACCGCCGGTATCTCCACATCATGACTACCATCGACACTGCAAACTGCCGGCTCCAAGTGGAGAGGATCTCCAAGAAGATAAGACTTCTTACTGTGTTTACCCCAGTCCAACGCCGGCATCTCCACTTCAAGACTTCACCCAGCTCATAGCCCTGTAGCTTACAACACTGAAGATGCAAATCCAAGCATTTCTTTTAAAAAAGAGTTTAGGCTCTCAGGCTCCACCTCCAACTCAGGCAGCGAATTCCAGACACCCACCACCCTCTGCGTAAAAAGGTTCTTCCTCATGTCTCCTCTACAGCTACTGCCACTTATCTTGAGTCGATGTCCTCTGGTTCTAGAACTCTTCATCAAGGGAAATAACTTTTTCCTGTCCACTCTATCTCTTCCCCTCAATTTTGAACACCTCTATCAAGTCACCCCGCAACCTTCTTTGTTCCAAGGAAAATAACCCCAACCTATCCAATCTCTCCTCATAGCTACACTTCTCAAGCCCTGGCAACACTCTTGTCAGCCTCCTCTGCACTCTCTCCAGAGCAATTATGTCCTTCTTGTAATGTTGTAACCAGAAGTGCACACAATACCCGAATTGTGGCCTCACCAATGTTTTATACAAGTCCAACATTATATCCTGACTTTTAAATTTTACACCTCTCTCAATGAAGGAGAGGATTCCATCCGCCTTCCTTACAACCTTGTCTACTTGAACTGCTGCCTTTCGGGGCCTGTGCACTTGTCTCCAACCTATTTGAGGTTTTACCTGTTGTGGGCGGCACGGTAGCACAGTGGTTAGCACTGCTGCTTCACAGCTCCAGGGACCTGGGTTCGATTCCCGGCTTGGGTCACTGTCTGTGTGGAGTTTGCACATTCTTCCTGTGTCTGCGTGGGTTTCCTCCCACAGTCCAAAGATGTGTGGGTTAGGTTGATTGGCCATGCTAAAATTGCCCCTTAGTGTCCTGAGATGCGTAGGTTAGAGGGATTAGTGGGTAAAATATATGGGGGTAGGGCCTGGGTGGGATTGTGGTCGGTGCAGGCTCGATGGGCCGAATGGCCCCGTTCTGTACTGTAGGGTTTCTATGAATCTCTGTAGGGAAGCTTTGAATGGGCCACACCCCCAGCTTCCTAGCCAAGAGGGGGCGGCGGCAGCAGGTGCCAAGTGCACGATAAAATCCAGCCCCTTGCTTTTGGCGTTGGTGGAGGGATTAGTAAGGGACAGCATACCCAACTAAACACTCTGCTCTTTTCGTAAGCGACATTGGGATCACGTATATCTCCTCAGAGGTCAGATGTACCTTGTTTTGCCATCTGTTTTAAACAAATTGAGTAACATTTCATTGTAGAAGCTTATCAGTTTACAGCACAATGTGGCCCATCGTATTTACGCTGAATCTTGAATGGGTTGCAATTGTACTGCCCAGCAATCTCCCAATATCCACAAAAATAAAATACTACAGATACTAGAGATCTGCAACATAAACGGAAAATGCTGGAAATGCTCAGCAGGTCAGGGAGCGTCTGTGGAAAGAGAAACAGAGTTAGTGTTTTAGGTTGATGACCTTTCATCAGAACATGGTTACAACTCCATCTCTCCTCACAGAAGCGACACGGTGGCACAGTGGTTAGCACTGCTGCCTCACAGCGCCAGGGACCCAGGTTCAATTCCCGGCTTGGGTCACTGTCTGTGTGGAGTCTGCATGTTATCCCCGTGTCTGCATAGGTTTCTTTCGGGTGCTCCGGTTTCCTCCCACAGTCCATAAGATGGGCGGGTTAGGTTGATTGGCCATGCTAAATTGCCCTTTAGTGTCAGGGGGACTAGCAGGATAAGTATATAGGGCTATGGGGAAAGGGGCTGGGTGGGATTGTGGTCAGTGCAGACTTGATGGGCCGAAGGCCTCCTTCTGCACCGTAGGGATTCCACGATTCTATGAAGCTGCCTGACTTGCTTTAGTATTTCCAGCATTTTCCATTTTTAATCATCCTGGACCTTCCTCAGCTTCAAACATCTTGAAAGGCCATTTGAAAGCAATATTAAAAGTCACTCTGTGAAAATTATTTGCTTACACATTTATGATGACATTTCCAACACTGCAGCACTCACTTAGTGATGCACTGAAGGATTGGCCCAGAAAATGGTGTTGACCTCTCTGGACTGGGACTTAGTCCCACTGTTATGTATTTAAGTGGCTGCAGGATTGCTTTAAGACCGGGTCACATGACTTGACCATGAGGTCATTGGGGTGTTGCACAAGCTTTTGTCTTGGTCTCATTTTCTGTTCTGTACACAGAGCAGCTCTTTCAATAAATCTATTGTGTGTTACTTCGAATATACGCGTGCAAACTACATCTATTTTTATTTAAAACCCGCAATCCCCAACATAGTTAGGACATTATACCTACAGTCCTCACAGAGGCAAGAGTAATACCATTGAGCCAAGGCTCCAGCCCTTACCCTACTCTTTCTTATCACCCAAAGTGACCTATTTGATTAACACAGGGTCTGCAGGCACACTTGACCAAAAACCCTAAAGCAGCAGAAACATAGAGCAGTCCACATCTGTAAGAGAGAGGCCAACATTTCTTTTCTGACCTTGCGTCAGAACTTAGCATTTTCTGCTATCCAGCACTTGCAGTTTGTACCCTCTGGTGCAACCGTGAGTGATATGTAAATGCCAGCAACGCATGGACTCGAATCAGTGAGCATAGAAAAATGCTCGGAACAGAAGACTGTGAAAACATACCACCGAGAATGGCTTCTAAGCTTGCTTCCTGAAAGCTATGAATGGCTGTATCGTGAGATCTAACCCTTTAAATCATAAGAATGCATCATTTTCAAGAGGTCATCCAAAAGCATGTTCTATTTTTAACCTCTCCTCTCTTGTGAGTTCACATTTCAGAAGAACAGAAAGGTTCAGGATTTTATTCATGGCCCTTTCTAAAATTAAAATTTGAACATTTTATTAAAGATAATAAAAATCAATCCCAGAAGGGAATCTGTAAAAGATTTACCTTGCGTTACCTTCAAACTTTACTCTTGACAGGCTCTGGAAGTATTTTTAAGATTTACTTAAAGGTTTACACACAAAAAAGTGACTTTTAATATTAGGAGTACCACTTAAACACAAATGCAGTAAAATGTAACTGTGGAATTATGTTATAATGTGGCCCATCATATCTGTGCTGGCTCTTGAATGGAATGATCAAATGGGCGGCACGGTGGCACATTGGTTAGCACCGCTGCCTCACAGCGCTAGGGACCCGGCTTCGATTCCGGCTTTGGGTGTGTACACAAACCCTACAGAGATTCTCCCAGTTTCTGCATGGGTTTCCTCCAGGTCCTCCAGTTTCCCCCCACAGCCCCAAGATATGCAGGTTAGGTGGACTGGCCATGCTGAATTGCCTCTTAGTGTCCAAAGATATGTAAGCTAGATGGATTAGTCATGTTAAATGTGTGGGGTTACGGGGATAGAGCCTAGGTATGATAATCTGTCAGACAGTCATTGCCGAATGGCCTCTGCTGCACTATAGGGATTAGATGATCCTATGAAATACTCTCTCCCAATTGCCCTAGATCTTCAGAAGTTTATTTATTTATTAGTGTCACAAGTAGACTTACATTAACACTGCAATGACGTTACTGTGAAAATCCCCTCGTCGCCACACTCCAGTGCCTGATTGGGTACGCTGAGGGAGAATTTTAACATGGCCAATGCACGTCTTTCAGACTGTGGGAGTAAACCAGAGCAGCCGGAGGAAACACACACGCAGACACGGGGAGAACGTGCAGACTCCACACAGATGGTGACCCAAGCTGGGAATCAAACCCGGGTCCCTGGCGCTGTGAGGCAGCAGTACTAACCACTGTGCCGCCCTGTAAAAAACTGCAGATGCTGGAAATCTGCAACAACAACAGAATATGCTGAAAATACCCAGCCGGTCAGGCAGCACCTGTAGGGAGAGAAACAAATTTAACGTTTCGGGTTAATGACCTTTCATCGGAACATTGTTATTCGTTACAACTCCATTTCTCTTCACAGAGGTTGCCTGACCAGTTGGAGTATTTCCAGCGTTTTCCAAACCCGGTGTCTTCCCCATCTTCGAGCTGTTTCGAAGGCCATTCAAAAGCAGTTCACTCTGTGGAAGCGACTTGCTTGCCACATTTTAAAAATTCATTCATGGGACATGGGCATCGCTGGCTGGCCAGCATTTATTGCCCATCCCTAGTTGCCCGAGGGCAGTTGAGAGTCAACCACATTGCTGTGGCTCTGGAGCCATACGTAGGCCAGACCAGGTAAGAGTCAGATTTCCTTCCCTAAAGGACATGAGTGAACCAGATGGGTTTTTTTCCAATAATCGTTTCGTGGTCATCAGTGGATTCTTAATTCTAGATTTTTTTTTAAGCTGAATTAAAATTCCACCATCTGCCATGGTGGGATTTGAACTCAGGTCCCCAGCACATTAGTTGAGTTTCTAGATTCGTAATCTAGCAATAATACCACTAAGCCATCACCCCCCCATGCACAGGAGGTTCACTACTTCAACTGGTGAAAAATAGCACAGACTGAAGTTTTATCCCAGTGAGCAAATCAAGCTTGTTAAAATGAACACACAAGGTAATTCCTGCCCTCCAGCTGCGCCTAATTCTTTTCCTTTCAAATAGACACACACCCGACTTACCTACTTCCTTAAAAATGCTCAGAGACAGACACCAACCTTCTTTAAAACACTGTCGAGAGTCTCCGGACGACTGATGTCAAAACAGATTAGCACAGCATCCGAGTCAGGGTAGGCTAGCGGGCGAACGTTGTCATAATATGCTGATCCTGGAAGGAAAGGAAGAAAGATGTCAGAATGAGATGTATAAGGAGAGTCATTTTACACGCCTTGTGAGAGCGCCTGTCAGGGCTAAACAATAGGCAGTTTCTTTTTTTAAAAGAAGCACAGTTAAAGTGAACATAATTTTTGCATCAGGTCAGAAATCAGCAAAACAAGATCACTCAACGAATCTTTTGCCAAAATGCTTGGATTAGGAAATCCATAAAGTAGGAGGTGAATGGCTGATTGGATTATATATTTCGGTGGCTACAACCAACTAGTTATAGAGGGAAATGAGTTTGATTTTGATACAGTGTTATTAAAAAGAAACAAAATTCACATTTGGTGGTATTTTATGCTCGTCCCCATGCTGAGTTGGGAAAGAGGAAGGGCATTTAAATCAGGCAGAAGGTTAGCAGCTGGGACCTCACCACATTCTTGCCTCTACCCCAGTTAGTCTGCGCTAGGGAGATTCGTGGTTGGCCTTACTGCCCTGCTGCCAGTTGAGGTCCTTGAGTAGGCAATTAATGCCCGATTAATCCCATTGCAGCAGGTATTAACTCAACAGCAAACAGCCAAGCCACCATGAAGGGAGCACTACTGCGGCACAGGGCTTAGCACTGCCGCCTCACAGCACCGGGGACCCGGGTTCGATTCCCGGCTTGGGTCACTGTCTGTGCCAAGTCTGCACGTTCTCCCCATGTCTGCGTGGGTTTCCTCCGGGTGCTCCAGTTTCTTCCCAGAGTCCGAAAGATGGGCTGGTTAGGTGCATTGGCCATGCTAAAGTCTCCCTCACCCTCCTGCCATTGCCACCGAACCCAGTTTCCCGTCCCCAGAAACCCCCACCTCCGTGTCCAGGAATGCAATGAAGATCCTGGATCGCCGATGGGTGTCTTTCCACCAGCAGCCACTGCCTCTCTGGTGGCGCTACTGAGCAAAAGAACTGTCATTCTGTGATGGACTAACAGCTCTTGAGGTGTAGCACTTCCTGTCCCGGGGTCTTTGATGCCATGGAGACAAAGATCCAAAACACCGACATGTGAATTAGGAGCAGGAGTAGGCCACTTAACCCATCAAGCCTGCTCCTCCATTCAATAAGATCATGACTGATCTGATTGTAATCTCAACCCTACATTCCTGCCGACTTTGATAACCTTTCACCCCCTTGTTAGTGATTAATCTGTCTAGCTCTATCTTAAAAAAACTTTCAAAGATTCTGCTTCCACTGCTTTCTGAAGAAGAGAGTTCCAGAAACTCACAACCTTCTTCTGTCTTAAATGAGCAACCCCTTATTTTTAAACAGTGACCCCTAGTTTTAGATTCTCTGACAAAAGGAAACATCCTCTCCTTATCCAATCTACCAATCCCCTCAGGGTCTTAAAAATTTTTGATCAAGTCGCCTCTTACTTTTCTAAACTCCAGTGGATGCAAACCAAACCTCACCAATCTTACCTCAGGAGACAACCTGACCATTCTTTGTATTAGTTTGGTAAACTTTCTCTGAACTGCTTCTAGTGCATTTATATATTTGCTTCAATAAGGAGACCAATAGTGTACATAATACTACAGGTGTGGTCTCACTAATGCCCTGTTCAATTGAAGAGTAACCTCCCTACTTGTGTAATCAATTCCTCTCACAAACAACAACATTCTATTAGCTTTCCTATTTACTTGTTGTACCTCAATACTAGCCTTTTGTAATTCATGTACTGGGGCACTCAGATCCCTCTGCACCTCAGCACTTTGCAATTACTCACCATTTTGATAACAAACTTCCTTTGTATTCTCCCTGCCAAAATGGACAATTGCACATTTGCTCACATTATACTCCAGTTACCAGATTTTTGCCCACTCACTTAGCCTATCTATGTCTTTGTAACCTTCTTATATCCTCTTCACAATTTACTTTCCCACCTATCTTTATGTCATCAGCAAATTTAGCAACCACACCTTCATCCAAGTCATTTTTATAAATTGTAAAAAGCTGAGGCCGCACCATTGACTCCTTTGGCACACCACTTGTTACATCATGGTGCACCAGTGACCTCTCAATGGCCAGAATGGCCTGTAATACAGGAAGGCCTTCCGAGGAGGTGGCGCCGCAGGTCTTTCACTGGCTCTCCAGCCAGTGGCCAAGACCCCTGTTGTCTCCATAAAACTCCCTCCATTAAATGAGCTTTCTCTTTTTCAAAGAAATATTGACCACTATCCTTTAACATCACAGTAACTACAGCCAAAGATCAAATACCCACCGAGACATACTAAGAACTTTAATTAGACAACCATAACATTTTTTGGTAATTAAAACATCAGTATTTTCCTTTGCCTATAATTGTTGTTCAAATTACACTTCAAAAATGTCAGAGGCGGATAAAAGTCTATCAAAGGCAATCCCTAATCTAGAGGGTTGAAATTGGCAATATTTTCTTAGATTTCCACCTATAAATTACCAGGAATTGGGAATAAAATAAAAGAGACCTTTGTTGACTTTTCCACCAACTTGTACTCGATTGGGAAAACCAGTGTTCACTGTAACAACTCGTACAATAATAGCTTGCACAAATTAAACAGCTGTCATTTGTGGCCTATACATTTCATAATCATATCTCTCTAATTAGCCACAGATACTAAAGACAACTGCAAGGCTACTAATTTCTGACTTTAACTACCAAAGCAAACAAATGCCGAAGACAGAAATGACTTTAACACGAAACGTCACTGTAGCAATCGGCCTCCAGCTACAGACACAAACTCATCCAGTAGACATGAAGCAGTAGCAATAAAAGGCCAGTTCACCCTGCACAACAGTGAGGTGATGGATTCAAAACCATAATTAGGGTTTACATTTGGCAGTTCCTTCCAACTGTGTCAAGTGTGCGACAGTTTGGGCATTGAAGAGATGAAACATAGAAACTAGAAGCAGGAGTAGGCCATTCGGCCCCTTGAGCCTACTCCACCATTCATTATGATCATGGCTGATCATCAAATTCAATATCCTGATCCCCCCTTCCCCCCCATATCCCTTTAGCCTCAAGGGCTATGTCTAATTCAAAGAACAAAGAACAGTACAGCACAGGAAACAGGCCCATCGGCCCTCCAAGCCTGTGCCGCTCATTGGTCCAACTAGACCATTCATTTGTATCCCTCCATTCCCAGACTGCTCATGTGACTATCCAGGTAAGTCTTAAACGATGCCAGCGTGTCTGCCTCCACCACCCTACTTGGCAGCGCATTCCAGGCCCCCATCACTCTCTGTGTAAAAAACATCCCTCTGATATCTGAGTTATACCTCGCCCCTCTCACCTTGAGCCCGTGACCCCTCATGATCGTCACCTCTGACCTGGGAAAAAGCTTCCCACTGTTCACCCTATCTATACCCTTCATAATTTTGTACACCTCTATTAGGTCTCCCCTCATTCTCCGTCTTTCCAGCGAGAACAAGCCCAGTTTACCCAATCTCTCCTCATAGCTAAGACCCTCCATACCAGGCAACATCCTGGTAAACCTTCGCTGCACTCTCTCTAAAGCCTCCACGTCCTTCTGGTAGTGTGGCGACCAGAACTGGATGCAGTACTCCAAATGTGGCCTAACCAGCGTTCTATACAGCTGCAACATCAGACTCCAGCTTTTATACTCTATACCCCGTCCTATGAAGTCAAGCATACCATATGCCTTCTTCACCACCTTCTCCACCTGTGCTGCCACCTTCAAGGATTTCTGGACTTGCACACCTAGGTCCCTCTGTGTTTCTATACTCTTGATGGCTCTGCCATTTATTGTATAACTCCCCCCTACATTAGTTCTTCCAAAATGCATCACTTCACATTTATCTGGATTAAATTCCATCTGCCATTTCTCCACCCAATTTTCAAGCCTATCTATATCCTGCTGTATTGTCCGACAATGTTCATCACTATGCGCAAATCCAGCCATCTTCGTGTCATCTGCAAACTTGCTGATAACACCAGTTACACCTTCTTCCAAATCATTTATATATATCACAGATAGCAGAGGTCCCAGTACAGAGCCCTGCGGAACACCACTGGTCACAGACTTCCAGCCGGAAAAAGACCCTTCGACTGCTACCCTCTGTCTCCTGTGGCCAAGCCAGTTCTCTCCTCATCTAGCCACCTCTCCTTGTATCCCATGAGCCTTAATCTTCTTAACCAACCTGCCATGAGGGACTTTGTCAAATGCCTTACTGAAATCCATATAGACGACATCCACGGCCCTTCCTTCGTCAACAATTTTTGTCACTTCCTCAAAAAACTCCACCAAATTTGTAAGGCACGACCTCCCTCTTACAAAACCACGCTGTCACTAATGAGATTGTTCCGTTCTAAATGCGCGTACATCCTGTCTCTAAGAATCCTCTCCAACAACTTCCCTACCACGGACGTCAAGCTCACTGGCCTATAATTACCCAGATTATCCTTGCTACCCTTCTTAAATAACGGTACCACATTTGCTATCCTCCAATCCTCAGGGACCTCACCTGTGTCCACTGAAGAGACAAAGAGACAAATTCCTTCTTGAAATCAAACAATGTTTTGGCCCCAACTACTTTTTCTGTTGTAGTGAATTCCACAGATTCACCACCCTCTGGGTGAAGAAATTTCTCCTCATCTCAGTTGTAAAAGGTTTATCCCTTATCCTTAAACTATGACCCCTAGTTCTGAACTCTCCCACTATTGGGAACATTCTTTCTGAATTTACCCTGTCTAACATTGTTAGAATTTTGTAAGTTCCTATGAGATCCCCTCTCACTCTTTTAAACTCCAGTGAATGTAATCCCAACTGATTTAGTCTCTCCTCACATCACCAGTCATCCCAGGAATCAGCCTGGTATACCTTCACTGTACTCCCTCTGTAGCAAGGACATCCTTCCTCAGATAAGGACACCAAAACTGCACACAATACTCCAGATGTGGCCTCACCATTGCCCTATTCTATTGCAGCAAAACATCCCTATCCCTGTACTAAAACTCTCTCACTATGAAGGCAAAACATACCATTTGCCTTCTTTACTGCCTGCACACTTACTTACATAGAATCCTACAGTGCAGAAGGAGGCCATTGGGCCCTTCGAGTCTGCATCGACCACAATCCCACCTAGGCCCTGTCCCCACAACCCCATGCGTTTACTCTAGCTAGTCCCCCTGAGGGGCAACTTAGCATGGCCAATCCACCTAACCCGCACATCTTTGGACTGTGGGAGGAAACTGGAGCACCCGGAGGAAACCCACGCAGACACGGAGAATGTGCAAACTCCACACAGACAGTGACCTAAGCTGGGAATCAAACCCGGGTCCCTTGCGCTGAGAGGCAGCAGTACTAACCACTGTGCCACCGTGCTGTCCTTTCAGCACGAGGACACCAAGGTCTCATTCAGTATCCACCTCTCTCAATTTAGAGCCTGCAAGATGAATTGAACATTATTTTTGTACTTCTGCTTTGTGGATTTCTATCAAAGCTTCTTTCCATCAGCACAGAGCTACAGCAGTTATTTTCATTTAAATACATGGCTGGGATTTTCTGGTTCTACCCACCACGGGACTGGGCATTCCCACCTGAAATCAACAGACCTCTGCCTGGTCCGTCAAAACGTTCTGGGAAAATCCGTTTTTACAGTCCACAATTCGATAAGAGTGGGGGAATGTGACTGGCTGGCTTGGTCGACAGACAACAGGAAGAGACATGGGGAGAACATGCAAACTCCACACTGACAGTGACCCAAGCCGGGAATCGAACCCAGGTCCCTGGCGCTGTGAGGCAGCAGTGCTAACCACTATGACACCATGCCTGCAGCAAGCAATCAGGAAGGCAATTGTCATATTGGCCTTCATTGCAAGAGGATTGGAGTACAAGAATAAACAAGTCTTGCTCTAATTGTACAAGGTTTTCGTGAGACCACATCTGGAGTTGTGTGTGCAGTTTTGGTCTCCACATTTAAGAAAGGAAATACTTGTGTTGGAGGCAGTATAGCGAATTGTTCATTAAATTGGTCTCTGTCATGGGGGGATTGTCCTATGATGAGAGGCTGAGAACATTGGTCTTATATTCTCTGGAGTTAAGAATGAGAAACAACCTCAATGAAATCTACAGAACACTGAAGGGACGCGATTGTTTCCACTGGTCGGGGAATCGAAAACATATGGACACATTCTCAGGATAAGGGGCCAATTATTTAGGACTGAGATGAGGAGAAATTCTTCCCTCAAAGGGTTGTGAATCTTTGGAATTCTCTACCCCAGAGGGTTATGCATGTTTAATCATTGAATATATTTAAAGCTGGGACATACCGATTTTTGGTCTCAGGCAACTCAGGGATATGGGGAGGGGGCAGGAAAATGGAATTGAGGCCCAAGATTAGATCATATTAAATGGAGGGGCAGGCTTGAAGAGCCACATGGTCTATTCCTGCTCCTATTTCTTGTCTGGCCTTCTTCTGTGTGTTAATGACTCCAAACTCCAGGACTACAGTTGGAATTTTACACCCCTCCTGGGCATGGATTGACAAGTGGGGGCATGTAAAATTGGACGCTATGGTACTGGCGTAAAGCCTATCCATTACCTACAAGAATTTTGCCGGCAGCAGGGGAGATGCCAGCATCCAATTGTATGGTTTACCAGGCTGATTCCTGGTGTGGCTGGTCTGTCATTAGAGGAGAGACAGACAACAGGAGTTGTATTCACTGGAGTTTAGAAGAGTGAGGGGGGTCTCATAGAAACTTATAAAATTCCAACAGGGTTAGGCAGGGTAATGGATAATTCCTCCGATGGGAGTTGTTAATGCCAAATGGCAAGGTTGGGGTGTAGGGGCGGGTGAGGGACGTAGTGCCTCCCGTTCAGTCACCACACCAAAGTAGTCCCTGCCGCTCAATTGCTCCCTCTGCCCTACCAACGCCAGTACTCCCCAACCACTCCCGAGCCTCTTCGCCTGGGCTGACTAGCCTGGCCCCAGTGAGACCCCAGACTGATATTTGCCCGGGCTCCATGCTGCCCCTCCTCCTTTGGACTGCCTGCAGTCCCAGCAGTGGCCACCAGTGGCAATACTGGGCTAAGAGAGCTGCCAGCCATTTGATTGGCCAGCAGCTCTCAAGAGGTGGGTCCTGCCCTCCTGAAAGCCCGCCTCAGGACAATTAACGACCACACGGACATTAAACAGCTGCAGGGCGAACTGTCCAAACTCCTAAACCCACCGCTGCCAGAATTGGTTTGAGTTTTTGGGGCGGCACGGTGACACAGTGGTTAGCACTGCTGCCTCACAGCGTTAGGGGCCCGGGTTCAATTCCAGCCTCGGGTCACTGTCTGTGTGGAGTTTGCACATTCTCCCCGTGTCTGGATGGGTTTCCTCCGGGTGCTCCAGTTTCCTCCCACGATCCAAAGGTGCGCAGGTTAGGTTGATTGGCCATGATAAATTGCCCCTTAGTGTAAGGGGGTCTAGGACTGTAAATATGTGGGATTACGGGGATGGGACCTGGGTGGGATTATTGTCGGTGCAGGCTCGATGGGCCAAATGGCCTCCTTCTGCAATGTGGATTCTATGATTCTATCAGCATATGGTTTTGACTTTTCAGATGTTCATGACAACCTTCTATGAACAATATTTTCTGCTTTCATTTCAAAGTGTTTTCACCTTGACAAATATTCACTACTCGATTCTGGCTAATGTAGATGAGTACTGGGGATTTTCAAGCTGTGATCGCGACACAGCATCAATCCATCTGACAGTTCGAGCCCCGGTCACACTCCAAATGTCACACTTTGGTGTAAAACAGTAAATCACAAACAACAACCTTCAGAAAAATGTACAAACAAGCAAAAGAAAACCAGCCATTTCCTGGAGATTTTTTCCTGACCTTGGGAGGTATCTGGTCTTTCCTCCAGGAAGGAGCCAAACACCATAAGACCACAAGACCATAAAACATAGGAGCAGAATTAGGCCACTCGGCCCATCGAGTCTGCTCCGCCATTCAATCATGGCTGATATTTTTCTCATCCCCATTCTCCTGCCCTGTCCGCATAACCCCTGATCCCCTTATTGATCAAGAACCTGTCTGTGACCAAAACCTTGGTCATCTGCAGAAACTTCGAATAGTGATTACATTTGACATCAGCTCAGGATCTATGTAGACTGCTTGCTTTCTGGGAATAGAGGAACAATGACATTCATACAATCCCTATAAGGCAGAAGGAGGCAACCTGGCCCATCGAGTCTACACTGAACACAATCCTAACCAGGCCCCATCCCCACATATTTACCCTAGCTAGTCCCCCTGACGCTAAGAGGCAATTTAGCATGGCCAATCCACTTAACCCACACATCTTTGGACTGTGGGAGGAAACCGGAGCACCCAGAGGAAACCCTCGCAGACATGGGGAGAATCTGCAAACTCCACACAGACAGTGACCCAGGGCGGGAATCGAACCCGGGACTCTGGCACTGTTAGGCAGCAGTGCTAACCACTGTGCCACCGTGTCTGCTCCGACTCTCCGACAGAGCATCTTACCAAAGCACCACCCCTCCCACATTTACCCCACTAATCCGCCTAACATCTTGGGACACTTAAGGGACAATTTGCCATGGCTAATCCACCTGACCTGCACATCCTTAGCAAGGGATAAAGCGCATTACTACCCAAATGCCACAACCAAGCCACCGAGACTGACTATCAGTGCACAATACCACAGCGGCTCAACTGCTATTCAGCTTGTTTATTGTTTGGAAAATGGATGGATTATGTTTTCCTCTTAAATTGAATAGCAGAATGAAACAATGCATAAAGTCACACGGGGTGCCAGGTGTAGTCACAGCATTGAACCAGGGAGGATTATTTTACTTTCTGCTGCAGGTGAGAAGGATAGGCATTCCTCCCTAGTCACAAAACAAAACAGCAAAAAGACGACAAGCCAGTTAGCTGAGATGACCGCATTTTCTGCTCCACCCATTGTCACGCTAAGCCTATTTTTGTGGTTCACAGCCCAATTCATAACTAGGTCTCCTTCTGTTCACATATACTTAAAACGGAGAATATGTTCATTTGTTTTTTTTAAACCAATGGCACCAAACAACAAAGACGGATTTGCATTTATATAGCACCTCTCACGGCCACTGGATGCCACAAAGTCTTTTTCAGCCAATGAAGTTCTTCTTCTAAATGTACTCACTGTTCTAATGCTGGAAACCCCACAGCCATTTGTGCACAGCAAGCTCCCACTAACAGCAATGCGATAATGATATGCAGCTTTTTCATAGAATCCCTACAGTGCAGGAGGAAGGCATCCAGCCCATCGAGTCTGCACCGACCACAATCCCACCCAGGCCCTGTCCTGTAGCCCTACGTATTTACCCTGCCAATCCCCCTAACACTAAGGGGCAATTAGGCATGGCCAATCCACCCAACCTGCTCATCTTTGGATTATGTGAGGAAACCGGAGCACCCGGAGGAAACCCACGCAGACATGGGGAGAATGTGCAAACTCCACACAGACAGTCACCGCAAGGCCGGAATTGAACCTGGGCCCCTGGTGCTGCGAGGCAGCAGTGCTAACCACTGTGCCATCATGGTGGTATTGATGGAGGGATAAGCATTCACCAGGTTGTCAAAGGGGACACTCATGTTCTTCCACGAAATGGCATCGTGGGATTTTTGATATCCGACTGAAGGGTTTAATGTCTCATCCAAAAGGTGGCACTTCCAACAGGGCAGCACTGAGAGAATGCTGCCCTGTTGGAAGTGCTCGATTCCTGGAGTTGGACTTCAATCCTGACTCAGAAGGCATAATTGCTAAAACAGAGTCACGGGGGACCCTCTAATTCTATGAGAGGCTGATAGCTTTTAGTAGAATTGGAGCCAATTAAGCAAATAGACCAAGGAATATCAGATTTCAATGCAAATCTAAATGTGAAACTTTGAAACATTGGAATAAGTATATTAAAGAAAATAAATTTGCATTTATCTTGTGTCTTTCATGATATCAGGACATCTTAAAGTTATTCAAATCTAATGTAGTGTTTTCACCTTCTTGCGTAGAGGCATCACTGATCCAAGGCTAACACCAAAATATATAAGGAAGAAGTATTAGGATGGCACAGTGGTTAGCACTGCTGTCTCACGGCACCAGGGTCCCGGGTTCAATTCTGGCCTCGGGTGACTGTCTGTGTGGGGTTTGCATGTTCTCCCTGTGGGTTTCCTCCGGGTGCTCCAGTTTCCTCCCACAGTCCACAGATGTGCAGGTCAGGGGGATTGGCCGTGCTATAATTGCCCCTTAGTGTCCCAAGATGTGTAGGTTAGATGGATTAGCCATGGTAAATGCACAGGGTTATGAGGATAGGGCGGAGGGGAGGGCAGGGCCTCTTTGGGAAAGTTGGTGATGGCTTGATGGGCCAAATGGCCTCTTTCCACACTTTGGCTCTGTTGGAAGCCACGGTAGCACAGTGGTTAACACTGCTGCTTCACAGCTCCAGGGACCTGGGTTCGATTCCCGGTTTGGGTCACTGTCTGTGTGGAGTTTGCACATTCTCCTCGTGTCTGCGTGGGTTTCCTCCGGGTGCTCCGGTTTCCTCCCACGGTCCAAAGATGTGCGGGTTAGGTTGATTGGCCATACTAAAAAAAATTGCCCTTAGTGTTCTGAGATGCGTAGGTTAGAGGGATTAGTGGGTAAATATGTAGGGATATGGGGGTAGGGCCTGGGTGGGTTTGTGGTCGGTGCAGACTCAATGGGCCGAATGGCCTCTTTCTGTACTGAAGGGTTTCTATGATTTCTATGATCTTGCTGAATTCAAAATTACATTCACAACTCTCCTGTCATCAACCCATCCAATTCAATATCTCCTCAGCTAACAATTGATACCAAAACTTAGATGGGTTACATCAATTGCTTGTCATGAGCTTTAATCTTCCTTCTACTCGTACAAGTCAGAAAATAGAAAGGTTTTTTTTAACCATACGGCATCTTGCACAAAGATGATAACTTTACCTGACACCATTAAAACTGCTGGAATGCATTTTCACTCAGAAATGAAGAAGAAAAGCTATGTTATTATTTCAGGTTACTTCTGACAATCTCTGGGGAGCCTGTAGCACAAAGGCCAGCTTCAAATAACCTGCCATTTACACAGAATTATTGGATATTGGAAAACCTCTTCATGCCACAAATCTTATTCTGGGATTAGGAAGTCAGCTTTGACACGTATCTTGCTGTGCAAGCTAAACACATGGATCACTCCGGCACAGAAATATGACATTCGAGTATGTTGCTGGTGTTGGGACAACTAAAATCGACACCTTTGACGTGTGCTGTCTTTCTTTAGGCAAGTTATGAAATCAGTGAGATGACATGTCACCACTGCCTTGCACATCTTTCTCAGCTACCTACCCAACTGCATTACACAGCCCAGGGTTTATTTTTTATTCCTTGCCATATGCCCGACAGTCCAATGGATGGTGGGCTGCCCAGTTAGGAAATGGTCGAATTGAACAACTAGTCAACTCAGAAGGGTTAGAGGTGGATAAAAGCAGATTACTGCGGGTGCTGGAATCTGAAACCAAAAGAGAAAATGCTGGAAAATCTCAGCAGGTCTGGCAGCATCTGTAAGGGGAGAGAAGAGCTAACGTTTTGGGTCCAGATGACCCTTTGTCAAAGGGTTAGAGACGGCTTGCCTTAGCGTATTTGGTAAATAGATAACATTGTAAAATATGTGAATGACAGTATGGATTTATTAACTTTGACGTGCTTTGTCACCAGCTAGATTTTCGCCTTTACGAGAATCAGGCTGCTGGAAACTGTAGAGACCTGTATAATCTGTATAATCCTAAAAATACTGTAGTCTAATAAACAGTCACGTGGTGATTCAGACCCTGAATATTGCTGAGAAGTGAGACATATTGTTGAAGCTTCTCTTCTTGCTCTCAACAGGACAAATGCAGGAAAGTCAAATTTCTTGCTGATGCGCGATTGATTCACACGGGAGGCTAGGACGTACCCGGGAATAAAGGCTTTTATTCACAACAAGAATAGAGCATACTGCTTAACAATACTATCCCAGACTAAGGGCTACTAGGAAGTAGCAGTGACCTTTATACTCCTGTAAGAAGGCGGAGCCAAACGGAGCGTACCACAGAACAATGCTAACAGGTGGAACACCCCAACCCTAACCCCAACAGTAACAAGAGTAACATATGTACAAGTACCCATAGTGGTAACCATCTATGGTTCACCACACTTGCGATCACTACGATTTGTAGAAGACAAAGGTGCGGATTTAATGGCAACACAACTCCAAGACCAGCGAGATAAATTATGGGCCCGGATGCTTCTCCTGTTTCCCCTGCCATCCCCTTACCTGTCCCCTCACAACCTTCGGGTACCCAAAATTGTGAACCATCTCTTTTTTAAGCAAAACCTCTTGGCTTTTGTACGCTATACCTCTATTTTTAAAGCCCAGGTTTCAGTGTGATGCATTTTATAACCCTTACCTTGTCAGACAATTAGACGCAACTTGGTCATTCATATTATGCAGCCAATGCCACTTCACCAAACTTAGCCCTATGTAATACGCCCAGACAGGAATATCCAAAAGTCTTGAACTTCACAAGCATTGCAAACAACAATCCCATGCACAAATGAGAATATCTTGAACTAACAGTGACATATTCTATTGACAAATAACGCCTGGTTTCACTCCCAAGTTTAAAATTAGCAAAATCTCCCAGTAAATCAGCACCAATTAATTCCCCTGCAATAACGTGTTATTCTATCCACATCCAGGGGCCCCGAACTGCCTATCCAGGGGTGGCACGGTGGCACAGTGGGTAGCACTGCTGTCTCACAGCGCCAGGGACCCGGGTTCGATTCCCGGCTTGGGTCACTGTCTGTGTGGAGTTTGCACATTCTCCCCGTGTCTGCGTGGGTTTCCTCCGGGTGCTCTGGTTTCCTCCCACAGTCCAAAGATGTGCGGGTTAAGTGGATTGGCCATGCTAAATTGCCCCTTAATGTCATGGGGGCTAGCTAGGGTAAATGCATGGGGTTATGGGGATAGGACCCAGGTGGGATTGTGATCGGTGCAGACTCAATGGGCCGAATGGCCTCCTTCTGCACTGGTCGGGATTCTATGAATGGGCTTTGGAGATATTTATTTTCTCATGTTTAATTGAAACTAACCACACTTACAAATGCCCCAAACATGTGCAACATACATATAATAGGAATGTAAAGTACTACAGATTCTGGGAAACTGAAATACAAACAGAAAATGCTGGAAATACACAGCAGGCCAGGCAGCATCTATGAAGAGAGAAACAGTCAATTTTTCAAGTCCACCATTCAGTCCCAATGCCTCCATGGTCACACACCATCAAGAAATAATCTATTTTAAATGCAAGAGCCAGTTCAAATGAAAAAATAATTCTGAAAAGAGTCAGATAATTGAACTGGAAGTATAGTTGCTGAGAAAAGTCCATGTAGATCATAGAATCCCTACAGTGCAGAGTGAGGCCATTCAGCCCTTCGGTCCTGCAGCAATAACAATCCCAGCCAGGCCTTAACCCCACATATTTACTCTGATAAGCCAGGCCTTAACCCCACATATTTACTCTGATAAGCCCCTGCCAGTCAACCTAACCCGCACATCTTTGGAGTGTGGGAGGAAACCGGAGCACCCGGAGGAAACCCACACAGACACGGGGAGAATGTGCAAACTCCACACAGACAGTGACCCGAGGTTGGAATTGAACCTGATTCCCTGGCGCTGTGAGGCAGCAGTGCTAACCACCGCGCCACCCTCTAAGCACAATCAATCGTTGAGGTGTACAGCATGAATTCCTGACATCGCTTCAGTAACACGTCCCTCTTTTCAGCAATAAAATTCTCACAGTGGAATCCAGAACCGACCACGTAGAAGATAAGGAAATGCAGATATGAATGTGATAAGGGTACAGACTGGCACCAATGGTTGTACAGTGCCAGAACATACATATGTATGGACAATCAGAATGAGATTATAAATTATTACAGTTTCAAGTCCGCTATGGCTAAATTGGATGACTCACTGGGATGTAGCCAAGAATTCAGACATGGGGAAGGACAAAGATTAACTACATAGCAGCAGGTAAAATATTCAAACTGGACGCATCTAATCTGCAGCTTTGGTTTTGTTCTCCAGTAGAATTGTTTCCATTTTAAAAAATGCCTATTAAAGCAGAAATAGTGAAAGTTTTGATTTGTTTTTAAATGCAAGTGTCAAACTTCACCAATTTTTCCACCACATATGATGCACGGGACTGACTAGTAGAGCTTCTGAGTGGAAATGAAAGCCTGAGTGAATACAAACTTGAAAAAGGGCTAATGAGTTCTTAGATACCAATGCAGGAAATAAAGGAAATCAAAGCTGAGAGATATGGACAATGTGATCAATGTATGTAAAAATTAATTAGTTCCACCAGCAAAACAAAGGGAAAATAGTTTTTCAGAAAATTGCATTTCCACTTGAAATTTAAAAGCCTTTTTGCAAAATTATTAATTGGGACCATTAGGTTAGTACTCTGATGTCCCTACATCAGTGAGGACAAGAGGCCTAAGGATTTAAATAGTCTGACTGGACTAACTCAAAATGGCTGAATTTGAGTCTTATTTTCTGAAACAAAATCAGTGATCCCTACAACTACTTGGAGTGAAAAGATTAAGGAATGTCATTGTGTTCAATGCAGTTTTAAGTTTTACTTAATAACCAGCATCAGAATTTATCAAAAGCAGTGTAGGTTGGAGAAATGAACCACAAGATTAAAAGAAAATCCTTAATTATTCAACAGGTAAACAAATGCTTTAGAATCACAGAATCCCTACAGTGCAGAAGGAGGCCATTTGGCCCATCGAGTCTGCATTGACACAAAGCCACCCAGGCCCCATCTCCGTAACCCCCAACGTATTTACCCAACTAGTCCACCTGACACGAAGGGAAAATTTAGCATGGCCACTCAGCCTAACCCGCACGTCTTTGGAGTGTGGGAGGAAACCGGAGCACCCGGGAGGAAACCCACGCAGACACAGGGAGAATGTGCAAACTCCACACAGACAGTTACCAAAAGCCATGCCAACAAAGATCAAGTTCATCAATATCGGAGGTTAAAAATGTCTGAGAAGTAATCAACAGGTCTTTAAATCATTTTATTTATTATAAATCCATCGATACTTCCAGTAGAGAGAAATTTGAGCATATCGACAGCCTTTAAATGAGCTCAAATCTCTCCAATAAAGGACATTTACATTTCAGTATTAATGGGTTTAAATTAAATAATTTAATAATAAATTATTTTAATACATATTATAGATTATCTGCTGTAAGATTGGAGAGGGAAAGGAATATTAACACACCAAGTATTAATACAGTAGCAGTTTCTATCTGATCTTGTTTATAATTGTATGAATTTACAATGATGCCTGATTGTATACTTGCAAGGTGTCGTTCGGTTATAAATTAATGTAGCCTAAATATTAGCATCTTCTTTGATTAGCATGTCAGCCACGTTACTTCAATTCTGTTAATCATAGAATCACTACAGTGCAGAAGGAGGCCATTCAGCCCATCGAGCCTGTGCCGACAACAATCCCACCCAGGCCCTATCCTCAAAACTCCATGGGGGCGATTCTCCCAAAAAGGTTCAGATTGCTGAATTCACGGGAAAACTGGTGTAAATCACAATTGTTTTTTCAGTGGGAGTTCAGACTCGAATATCCCACACTCTGTGCAATGCAGAGGCCACAATTGTGGCATTAAAAGCTCAGGGGAGGGGCCAATTCACGCCAGAGTCTGACATTTCTAGAACTCTGCGCATGCACAGTGGCCCCGAACTGTCAGCCTGCAGATTGCTGGCCAGCCGGGACCCTCGCAGTGCTGCCCCTCCAGGACCCCGCCTCCCCCAAGGCCAAATGGCAGCTCCCACAAGCATTCCCGGGACAGCCCCACCCTCACCATCCCAGAGTACCCCGATCTCCAGCCCCTGCCCCAGCAGTGACGATCCCCCCCACCACCCCACCCCAGCAGAATCCCCCCAATGGAAGTAGACCCCCATGGCAGACCACCGCCCCCACCCCCCAGGCCGCCCTGAACGCTGGCCTCCCTCCAGCTCCAATCGATCCCAATGCAGTGTGGTAGCGGGAAACCCCACCCCCACCGATTGTCCCTAATCACTGCCCCTAGGCCCCTCCCCTTGGCACTGCCCGATGTCCAGTGGGCAGTGCCAAGCTGTCCCCTGGGCATGGGCACTTTGCCCCTTGGGCAGTGCCAGGGGACACAGGCAGGCCCTGCCAGGGTGCCCATGCCCAGGGGGCACCACCACTGTGCCACCCGACCTCCTGGGGGGCTACGATTGCCCCCCCCCATCACTCCACCTGGGTCTCCTGCTAGTTCCCCGAAAGTGGGAGCTACTCTAAACCCGGAGTGAAATTGCACTGGCGGGGTGGGAAATGCTATCAGACCCGGAGAATTCAGTCCTGGGTCCGATAACCACATTTAAATTACATTCAAATAAAAGATTAAAATAACTTACCTGCTGTTCCCGCCGGTTTCCAGTGTGATCCCAACTGTGCCGGATATCCGTTGCTCGGAAATGCGCGCGCGTCGGGAACACATGCACGAATCTCCCAAATCGACACACAGGCAATTAGCGGGTTGCGATGGGAGAATCACAGCCCACATATTTATCCTGTTAATCCCCCTGATACTCAGGGCAATTTAGCATGGCCGAGCAACCTAACCTGCACACCTTTGAATGTGAGGGGAAACCGGAGCACCTGGATGAAACCATACAGACACGGGGGGGAATATGCAAACTCCACACAGACAGTGACCCAAGGCTGGAATCCTGGGTCCCTAGCGCTGTGAGGCAGCAGTGCTAACCACTGTGCCACCCTTACTTATTAACATCCTTACTGAAAGCATGACTAGCGAATTCCATTCATTCATTATTAATGGACATTTATACATCTTTAACAAAAAACAAAGATTACAGCACTGCTACTGTCATTACAGTTTAGTCAATAAACAGGGAGAAACTCATTAAATCAGAGCAGATTACAAGTTTCTTGCTAAATGGGTTAGACAGTGTCATGTTCCGCCCATTGCACTTTTGCTTCTTGTGTCCATGTTGGAACCCAACACTGATAGCCAGGAATCGAAATGGATTCCAACTTCCAGCATCTCTATTTAAGCCATTATTATCCATCAGGCTAATGCAACGTGCAACATTTTATCAAAAACATGTTTCAGTCATTGGTTCTTAACTCAAGTACAACCTCCCTGAAAACAATCACTGAGGTTTTAATAAAAGGGATAGAATTAATTAGTGCGGGCTGAAGGGCATTCAGGGATAACTGGAACACCTGCATTTTGTGCGTAAGAGGAGGAAAGGAGGAAGAGCAAATGTATACGGTGCAGGTAATTTTTTACTGTTGAGAGGTGGAGAAGTGGAGGAGTGAGTTGACCCATTGGGCATTATATCATGGAGCGCCACAGTGGTAAGCACTCAACGCCAGGGACCCAGGTTCGATTCTGGGCTTGGGTGACTGTCTGTGTGGAGTTTGCACGTTCTCCCTGTGTCTGCGAGGATTCCTCCGGGTGCTCTGGTTTTCTCCCACAGTCCAAAGATGTGCAGGTTAGGTGAATTGGCCATGCTAAATTCTCCCTCGGTATACCTGGACAGGAGTGTAGCAATTAGGGGATTTTCACAGTAACTTCATTGCAGTGTGAATCTAAGCCTACTTATGACTAATAAATAAACTTTAAGTTTAGATGTGTGATTTAGGTTGATTGGCCATGCTAAATTGCTCTTAGTCTCAGGGGGACTAGCTAGAGTAAATACATGGGGTTATGGGGATAGGGTCTGGGTGGGATTGTGGTCGGTGCCGACTTGATGGGCCAAACAGCCTCCTTCTGCACTGCAGGATTCAATGGTTCTAAGCCCCATGCACCCCAGACATTCTCTCTCTCTCTCACCTTCTTCCTTCTGGAAAAAGATACAAACGTCTGAGGGCATGTACCAACCAAATCAAGAATAGCTCCTTCCCTGCTGCTATCAGACTTTTGAATGGACCTACCTCGCATTAAGTTGATCTTTCTCTACACCCGAGCTATGACTGCAACACTACATTCTGCACTCTCTCGTTTCCTTCTCTATGAACGGTATGTTTTGTCTGTATAGCACGCAAGAAACAATTCTTTTCACTGTATGTTAATACATGTGACAATAATAAATCAAATCAAAATCAAATCGGATCACCTGCGTTAACAGATACAGAGTAGCCAGTGTTTACTGGATAAAGTTCATGCACAAGAATGCTGACATATTGGGCTTTAAGTTCACCTTTGCTCCATCTGCACTATCAACTGCCCTGGTACACAAATGCTGGTGGTCCTGGGTTGATTGAAATGTTAATAGTCTTGGCATCCTTCAGTGGTCAGCGCCATTCCTCACCCAGTGTGCTATGAATGTACAATTTGTCTTCTGGCGGGGAGAAAGGCTGGCACCGGAGAACGGCACTCAGCACTAGATGGCCCTTTCCTTGTGCTTAATCTTGTGAGCGAACCAAAAATAAAATGCTGGTGGCTTCAACTCCATAACTGGAAGATGAGAAGAAATACTGCAACCTCCAGCAAAAGACTGGAGTTGGCAGGTAAATCACTTATGTATTGCTCATTTTTAATTTTCTAATGGCATTGTTGAATGGCTCCCATTGTTTGTGCTTTTTCTTCACAGATTGCTGCACAGTTTAGACATTTTTATTGATGGTACACGCTTAAAATATAAGACCTGCTCCTTCCTGCAGCCATTCATTGTCGGCCAAGTTTAGATGTCAGAAAGGATAAACTATAAAGAGGTGGCAATACATATAAAGAGGTGGCAATACAAAATTTATGGAAATTTGAAGCTCCGATTAAGCAGAAAATGAATCTATTTAGCCCTTGATTCTTTAAAACATTCAAAATTTCATTGCCCAGACTATTGGACAAAACAATGGCAGATGGAATTCAATATGGGGGAATGTGGAACTATCCAATTTGGATGAGAGAAAGATAAATTCAGATTATTCTCTTAATTGTGGGAAACTCAGAACTGTAGGATCACAGAATCCCCACAGTGCAGAAGGAGGCCATTCAGCCCAGCGAGTCTGCACTGACAATAATCCCACCCAGGGCCTACCCTGCAACCCCATGTATTTACCCTGCTAATTTCCCCCCCCCCCCAACTAACCTACACATCTTGGGACACCAGGGGACAATTTAGCATGGCCAATCAACCTAACCCACGCATCTTTGGACTGTGGGAGGAAACTGGAGCACCTGAAGGAAACCCACACAGACATGAGGAGAATGTGCAAACTTCACAAAGACAGTGACCCGAGGCCGGAATCGAACCCGAGTCCCTGGTGCTGTGAGGCAGCAGTGCTAACCACCGTGCGAAAAGAGCAAAAGACTTAAGCATCCATGGATACGAAACACCAGGGGTGGAATTTTTCTGCCCCTGCCCGCCATGGGAATCGTAGCTGGTGGGACACAGACCTTGCAAAGGTCCGTTGACCTCAGGCGGGATTTTCCAGCCTTGGTGCAAGTCGTGGCCAGAAAATCCCGCCCTAAAAGCTAGTGCACAGGTACAAAAAGTAAATCAAAAGCGCTAATGGAATTTTAACCATTAACTCAAGAAGATTGGAATATGATGATAATTCAGGACTAGATGGTGGAGTTTGCCTTCTTGCCATCCAAGAAGTCAGCGGCAAACACATCCCCGCCGATACATGCTGCTCCGCAGCTATTTAACACTTCAGGCAGCGCAAATTGACTGGAAACGGGACTTGTTCTTCTCAAGTCCAGAGAAGGTTCCCAGGAATGAAGAGCTTGACGTATGAGGAGCGTCTGAGGACTCTTGGTCGGTACTCGATGGAGTTTAGAAGGATGGCGGGGGGGAGATCTCATTGAAACTTACAGAATACTGAAAGGCCTGGATAGAGTGGACATGGGGAAGATGTTTCTGCAAGTGGGAGAGAATAGGATCCGAGGGCACAGCCTCAGAGTAAAGAACGACTCTTTAGAACCGAGGAGGAATTTCTTCAGCTAGAGGGCGATGAATCTATGGAACTCATTGTCACAGAAGGCTTATTGAGTGTATTTAAGACAGAGATAGATAGGTTCCTGATTAGTAAAGGCTATGGGGAGAAAGCGGGAGAATGGGTTTGAGAAACTTATCAGCTATGATTGAATGGTGGCCCAGGAGTAAATTTTCAGGGTCTCAGGACAGGGAGAGGAGGTGGGGCCTTGGGGTTGCGGCTGGTTGTCACGGCGGTTGGGTAGCCTGGACTAAGGTGTTGGTGGTTGGTGGAGAGGCCAGGGGGTGGCACGGTGGCACAGAGGTTAGCACTGCTGTCTCACAGCACCAGGGACCCGTGTTCAATTCTGGCCTCAGGTGGCCGCACATTCTCCCCATGACTGCGTGGGTTTCCTCCGAGTGCTCTGGTTTCCTCCCACACCCCAAAGATGTGCACGTTAGGTAGATTAGCCATGGGAAATGTATAGGGTTACGGTGACAGGGTGGGGGAGGGGGCCTGGGTGAGATACTCTGTCAGAAAGTTGATGCAGACTCAGTGGGCTGAATGGCCTCTTCTGCGCTGTAGGGATTCTATTGCTGGATCAAGTAACCTACACTGGCCAGACCTGCTGAGGGTCTCCTCATGTTAAAAGGAAGCCAGTGATGGAGGCCCTAGCGCCCATAGTTAAATCAGTAATGATCTAACTAAATGGCAAAATGAGTTTGAGGAGCTGAATGGTCTACTCATGTTTCTATTGCAGTTCTTGTTAATACAATCATTTCAGAAAGGATATAATTGTGCTTTTTACAATTTCCTCCCTCAACCACTCTGTATTGAAGACTCTTGTTACTGCTGCAGTTCTACAGGGCAGGCCCTCAGTACCTAAGACCATAAGACATAGGAGCAGAATTAGGCCTCTCGGCCCATCGAGTCTGCTCCGCCATTCAATTATGCCTGATACTTTTCTCATTCCCATCCTCCTGCCTTTTCCCCATAACCCCTGATCCCCTCATCAATCAAGAACCCATCTATCTCTATCTTAAAGACACTCAATGACCTGGCCTCCACAGCCTTCTGCGGCAAAGAGTTCCACAGATTCATCACTCTCTGGCTGAAGAAATTCCTCCTCATCTCGGTTTTAAAGGATCGCCCCTATAGCCTGAGGTTGAGCCCTCTGGTTCTAGTTTTTCCTACTAGTCCACTCTATTCAGGGCTCACAGTATCCTGTAAATTTCAATAAGATCCCCCCCTCATCCTTCTAAACTCCAACGAGTACAGACCTCAGCAATAGACCATTCTTCAGGAATAGACAGTCAATGTCAGCCGTCAACGCAAACATAGAGGGGTGATGATAGAAAAGTCCAATTCAGTCCTTCAACATATGCTGTCATGAAGGGGCTTTATAGATAGCAACGAAATCCTGATGCAATGCAACTGTGCCATACAACACTGCAGTATAAGACTATACTGTGTAGCACCATGCGGTGCAGCACCACACATGCAGTGCTGTGCAGAATTTTTTTATTCATTCATGAGACATGGGCGTTGCTGGCTGGCCAGCATTTATTGCCCATCCCTAGGTTGTCCCTGAGAAGGTGGTGATGAGCTGCCTTCTTGAATCGCTGCAGTCCATGTTCTGTGGGTTGATCCACAATGCCGTTAGGGAGGGAATTCCAGGATTTTGACCCAGCGACTGCGAAGGAACGGCGATATATTTCCAAGTCAGGATGTTGAGTGTCTTGGAGGGGAACTTGCAGGTGGTGGTGTTCCCATGTATCTGCTGCCCTTGTCTTTCTAGATGGAAGTAGTCGATGGTTTGGATCAAATATTTAAATTACTGAACAAATATGTCCAATGTTTCACAAATTCTGATGCAAAATAATGTCCTGAAAGATGTCACAGGCCGATCTCATGTCAGGCAACCCTTGTAGAGTTGTTTTATCCGCACTGGAAAGTCTAAATCTTGTTTTAAATGTTTCCACTTACTGAGCGATTGTCTCACTGAAATCTATCTTCATAATAAAGAGACTGTCTTCTTTTCTCCTCGGAGCAGGGGGAACAGCGATTGTTCCATGGTCGCGCATGAGAAATTCCTGCAAGCCTCACAATTGTCAGTGTTACTTGGGAATTTGTAACACTTTGCACAGAGAGAGTGGAGCTGTGCCAGTGATGCAGTGCGGGACCTAACAGTGATTGAGTGGGATCATTTTAATCTCCTGTATAGTTATAACTAAACTATTCATTAAGTGCTTAAGCAGAAGTGGCTCCAGCAGCTCCGACGTGGAACAAAGGGTCAACACCTCAGCCATGGTCCAAGGACACAAGCCAATTTCATCCCTCACCCCGCCTTCCCAGTAATTCCTTGCCAACCTTAAAGCAGAACTGTCCACCAGAACCAGTAAATGAAAGGCGAGAGGGAAAGATTGGTGCGGGGAGGAAAGCAGAATAAATTTCTTCCATTGACAAAATATTTAACATCGCTACGAATTCATTCATTTTCTTAACCTCCAGTAATTGAATTAAGAACATCTGACCCCATCGTATTGTCAGGAGAGAATTGAACTGCCTTTGAGTAGCTGAATTTCTTCTGAAAGGTAGCGTAGCAACACTCTTTCGAGCAGACATGATGGATAAGATTGTTCCTTTGTGGGATGGTGGACATGAATAGTGGAAGGGAATCGGCAGAATGGAAAAGTAAACCCACAGCCAGAGGAAGAACGATTCCACTGAATAATCACAAAAGCCGGACACCTCTTGTCATTTGGTGCATCAGCGATTGTGTGGACATGTCCCACTGCAGGAAGTGGCTGCGGCTTCTCTTGGGGATTTTGTAAAGCAGTGAAAGCAATAATGACACAATTTATTTTACAGTATGTTTGAGACCAGATTTCTGAAACCACCACAATTCCTTTTCGAGAAGAAGGGAATAATGCAGCATGATTATTATTGCATTACATTGCTATAGAGGAGCAGCTCTTTAACTGTACAACGTCAGTACGGTACTTTTAATTCCCAATTTACTGCCTTTTACTAAATTACTCCCAGGCCAACAATGCACCAATTTTTAAATCCTCATCCTTCTTGAACCCCCTTCATGTCCTGGCCCTAACTCTCTGAGATCTCCGCATTTCTCCAATATTAGATGCCTCTTGTACATCCCTGATTTTTCTGACAGTGGTGCCTTCAGGCACCTAAGCTGAAGTTTTGGAGTGCTCGAGGCGAATTACATTGATGCCCTTAAGGGCAAGTTAGAGGAAGAAAAGATTAGAAGGACATGCGGATTGGACCAGATCAGATGAGATGAGGTAAAGTGGATGGCGGCTAGTGCAGAGTGTAAACACCACCGTGAACCAGTTGAATCAAGTGGCCTGTTTAGAATAGAAGAATAGAATCCCTACAGTGCAGAAGGAGGCCATTTGGCCCATCAACTCTGCACAGACCACACTCCTACCCGAGGTCCAATCCCCATAACCCAATGTATTTACCCTCCTAGTCCCCCTGACATTAAAGGGCAATTTAGCATGGCTAATCCTCCAATCCTCTCCCGTCTCCATCGACGACGCAAAGATCATCGCCAGAGGCTCTGCAATCTCTTCCCTCGTCTCCCACAGTAACCTGGGGTACATCCCATCCGGACCCGACAACTTATCTATCTTGATGCCATTCAAAGATTCCAGCACAACCTCTTTGTTAAAGTCCACATACTCAATCTTTTCAGTCCACCGCAAGCCCACAGTACATCCACCCAGGTCCTTCTCCTCTGTGAAAACCGAGGCAAAATACTCATTAAGCACCTCTGCCATTTCTACTGGTTCCGTACTGATTTTCCCGCCTTCACCTTTTATAGGCCCTATTCCTTCACGTCTCATCCTTTTACTCTTCACATATTTATAGAACGCCTTAGGGTCTTCCTTAATTCTACTTGCCAAGGCCTTCTCGTGACCCCTTCTGGCTCTCCTAATTTCCTTCTTTAGTCCCTTCCTACAAGCCGTACACTCATCTAGATCCCTATCTTCGCCGAGCATATCCTTTGGACTGTGGGAGGAAACCGGAGCACCCGGAGGAAACCCACACAGACACGGGGAGAATGTGCAAACTCCACACAGACAGTGACCCAAGCCAGGAATTGAACCTGGATCTCTGGCGCTGTGAGACAGCAGTGCTAACCACTGTGCCACCATGCCACCCAAATTCAGTGCAGTAAAGTCGACACAATTCTGCGTAAACCCCACTGTACAGCGTTTTGTGCGGCACAGTGGCACAGCAGTTAGCACTGCCGCCTCACAACGCCAGGGATCCAGGTTCGATTCCCGGCTTGGATCACTGTCTGTGTGGAGTCTGCACGTTCTCCCTGTGTTTGTGTGGGTTTCCACCGGGTGCTCCGGTTTCCTCCCACCGTCCAAAAGACGTGCTGGTTAGGTGCATTGGCCATGCTAAATTCTCCCGCATTGTTCCAGAACAGGCGCCAGAGTGTGGCGACTAGGGGATTTACACAGTAACCTCATTGCAGTGCTAATGTAAGCCTACTTGTGACACTAATAAATAAACTCAAGTCCTTCCTGTAGTCCAGTTCCATGATCGCTGGGCACTTGACACCAGGTGGAGATGAACAGTGAGTGCTGGCAGGTCATTTCACCTTATGGGGCACCACAGCTGAGAACAATCCTGTTCTGACTCACTGCTCACTCATTCACTATTCAACTGGAATCACAGTCTCCAAACGGTATGAGTCACTAATCCCCCAATAGTTTCCCTCTAACCCATAGGGGAGCTCAGATACAATTGATCAGTGCCTCTGACCAACTGGCAATGCTAAATTGCCCATTAGTGTCAGGGAATTAGCAGGGTAAATACACGGGGTTACGGGGATAGGGCCTGGGTGGGACTGTGGTCGGTGCAGACTCTTTCTGCACTGTAGGGATTCTATGGGCCCTCTTGGTGCCACTGCGACTCATGACTAAGACCAATCAACTCAACACCAACCAGGTAACTGAATCTGGCACATGAAGGTGCCATGGACCATGAAGGGTCCACGGGACTCGACTATCCTAAAACATCCCCTTGAAATTGCTCGTTAAAGCAAACAGCTCATTCCAGTCTGGCAATTTTCTTCAAGTAAGAAGTTTAACAACACCAGGTTAAAGTCCAACAGGTTTATTTGGTAGCAAAAGCCACACAAGCTTTCGGAGCTGCAAGCCCCTTCTTCAGGTGAGTGGGAATTCTGTTCACAAACAGAGCATATAAAGACACAGACTCAATTTACATGAATAATGGTTGGAATGCGAATACTTACAACTAATCAAGTCTTTAAGAAACAAAACAATGTGAGTGGAGAGAGCATCAAGACAGGCTAAAAAGATGTGTATTGTCTCCAGACAAGACAGCCAGTGAAACTCACTGAAATCCACATCAATTTTCTTCAAAACAAGGAAGTCACAGCTGAAATATTTTCTGTGCCATCAAAAAAAGCATTTCCTGAAAGAAATACACTTTAAGTGATGCAGGTCGGAGTAACAAAATTACAGCGGACCACAAAAATCACCTCCAATTTTTAAAAATATGATTTCACAGCTGATGGGAAAGCAAATCCCCAACAGAATCATTACTGTTCAAACCAAACGAGTGTTTTATTCTGAATACATGCGACGCTCACGTGATTTGGCAAGGAAGACAGAGTCGAGAGTTACAGACATCACTGACTGACGTGTCAGTCAACAGTTACTACAGCGTCCAACTGGCGTGCTCGGAAGTCTGCAGAAATCAATGTCAGATCATTCTGATTTAATACTGGGCCAAAATTGCCATGGGCTGTGGATGTGTGCAAGAAAAAGTAGAAAATTACCGTAACCCACCGAGCAAGCCTATTTTCAAGCGCATTTGGCCATTATCCAAGAAGACAGGATTTAATTTGGCCCTCCTTCTCAGTGCCTGATGGGACTGGAGGCTGATTGGGTCTGCCAGACTGTTAGAAATACCACCCGAATATTGTGGGTAAGTATGGTCTTAATGAGGAATATTACACTGGAGAGCCAGCAGAGATGAAAGAAAGACCCCCTACTCGGAAAAGCTGTTCCCTAACAGCGGCACACTATTCTTATTTGCGACACCTTTGAAGATTTTTTTAAAAAAAAATACAATTTGGCCAAGCTGGTGAGAGAAAACTATTAAATCTAGAATGAAGCATCTGGAATTAGACTACTTTCAGCATAAGCATTTTATAAGTTGTAAAGTGCAGTGTCTCTCAAGCCCGTTTGCTAACAGCAATCAGTTGTGTTAACGCTCCCAAAGTAGCAGATTTGTTTTATGGAACTCAGGCAGAAAAACTACCATGCATCATTAAATGTTTCAAGGTTCAATACTCGAGGTGGTGCATAAACCAAAAGGGATCTTGGGCCAAGTTTATTAATAATAATTAAACAACAACCCAAAAAGTTGTTGAAACAGTAATGGTACTGTGACTCCAATGTTGCGAGATTTTCCAGTTTGCTACTCAAAAGATTTTTTTTAATGAAATACCCATTCAGGGCAGGAATCGACCTGGCTGCTTTTGCAGGCAGTGACATTCACCGATGTAGTCTCACCTCGTGGTCTATTAATTCAGTCTCCCCGACGATGGATTGACTGAATTTTACCATGGTAGACAGGTGCCAGTTTAATCTTGGTTCTGTTACAAAGTTTTGGCCATTAGAGTGAGGAAAGTGGTTCTCAAAGCAGCTGGCAGTCAAATCACATTAAGGCGGATTGTCATAACACGCTACGCGTATCTGCCTAAGAAGTCATTCTTCTCCTCTCCCATTCAATGCACTTCTAAAGAGCAGCTGTCAGCATTCATGCTAGCCTGTCATTAAGAGTCAGATCTACAGATGATACCCCAATCATTGTACTGCAGATTGACCAAAATATATTTGCGACCTCCAATCTCTCAAAGCCTGCAATGCAACTAAACACATATTCTACTCCACAACTGGTGGCAAAGTCTTCATTCACCTTAACCCAATCCTCTGGAACTTCCTTCCTAAACCTCTCGTGACACCTCTCTTCAAGTGACAGGGGCAGCACAGTGGTAAGCGCTGCTGCCTCACAGCGTCAGGGACCCGGCTTAAATTCCGGTCTCAGGTCACTGTTTGTGTGGAGCTCGCACATTCTCCCCGTATCTGCATGTGTTTCCTCCGGGTGCTCCGGTTTCCTCCCACAGTCCAAAGATTTGTGGGTTAGGTTGATTAGTCTTGCTAAAGTGCCCCTTAGTGTCTCGGGATGTGTAGGTTAGAAGGATTAGCAGGGTAAATTTGTTGGGAGGGGGCCCGGGGTGGGCTTGTTGTCGGTGCAGACTCGATGGGCCGAGTGGCCTCCTTCTGCACTGTAGGGTTTCCAAGATCCTATGATTTAAAGTGCTCTGCAGCCAATGAAGTACTTTTGAAGGGGGCAGTTAGTTGTAATGTAAGACATGCAGGAACCAATCTGCACACAGAAAACTGCAACAAACGACAATGTGACAATGATAATCGACTTTCTTATTCAGTGCTATTGACTGAGGGATAAGTATTGATTAGGAGCCTGCAGATGACTTCACTGCTCTTCATCAATATAATGCCATGGGATCTTTTCATTGAGAGCAGGCCTCAGTACACAGCCTCATCCAAACGTCAGCACTTCTGAAGGTGCTGCGTTGAAGTGTCAACCTAGAATTTTCTATTCAAGGCTCTGGAGTGGAATTTGAACCCAAAACCCTTTGCCTAAGAGGTGAGAGTATGAACAACTGCCCCATGGCAGACACAGGCATTGTTTAGTCAGAATCACATCACCGTATGATGAAAAACTCTAACGCCCCATTGGGAAAAAGGTGAAGCAGAGTGATCTGACCTTTGAGAAGCTTGGAGCAACCAGGACATTTTGGTTGGCCCACATTCAAATAATTAGGGCATTCCCTGCAGGTCTACCGAATCAGACTCATGTTGAATGGTCAGTACATACCTGCAACACTGATGAGCCTGATTGTGTGTAGACTTCTCTCTCAGTGACATTGTGCAAGGAGACTGGAAAACAAATTTGATTATCCCTACTATGATTTAGCTTTCTGAGCTACAAGGGAGTCAAGTGTTATACTGGGGGCAGGGAAAAAGTAACTAGATAATCGAATCAGCCATGATCTTATTGAATGACACAACAACTCCTACTTCTCTTTCTTATGTTCACGTTTCCTGACTTGCTGTGCAACTTACAGAAATCTTTCTCCACCTTTTATCTCCCCACTTTCTCAGGAGACTAAGGAAATTCAGCATGTCCACTACAACTCTCACTAATTTTTACAGGTGCACCATAGAAAGCATTCATTCTGGATGTATCACAGCTTGGCTATGGCTCCTGCTCTGACCAATACCACAAGAAAGTACAAAGGGTTGTGAACATCCATCCAGTCCATCACACAAACCAGCCTCCCATCCAATTGACTCCGTCTACACTTCTTGCTGCCTCAGAAAAGCAGCCAGCATAACCAAGGACCCCACGCACCCCGGACATTCTCTCTTCCACCTTCTTCCGTCGGGAAAAAGATACAAAAGTCTGAGAACATGCACCAACAGACTCAAGGACAGCTTCTTCCTTGCTGCCATCAGACTTTTGAAGGGACCTAACATATATTAAGCTGAACTTTCTTTACACCCAATCTGTGACTGTAACACCACATTCTACACACTACATTTCCTCTCCTTTCCTTCTCCCCTATGTACTCTATGGACGGTATGTTTTGTCAGTATAGCTCGCAAGAAACAATACTTTTCACTGTATCCCAATACATGTGGCATTAATAAATCAAATCAAATCTTCTCCGTCTCTGAAGCCACTGACTATTCTGGTGCTGCACTCCAGAAGAACCATCCCAGAGCGCTAGCAATCCTTCAGCAGCTCCTCTAATGACCTTTCTTTGTAAACAATTGGTTTCAGCAGACTATTTGACCGCAGGCACCCTTGCAGTGAAGCCCAATCCCATCTTTGGGTGATGCCCACGAGTACAGACTTTCCCACGGGTGGAAGGGACAGGGAGAGCCTTGGTGGGGAGCCCTGCCTGATTTCCCTTCTCTCGGGACCCCAGGTGAGATTGTAGCAAAAACTAAAGTTCCCGCTAAACAGTCAGTAAGGAACAAAGGAGTGACAGGGGGAGACACTGGTATATCATCTCTTATAATATTTATGATTACGTAGTAATTCATGTGATTACCACCAACACCCTGTAATTAAAGGATTAAAAAGTGACACAGCACCAAGGATACATCTGTGCACAAATTGAGGACCCACCTTGCATTCAGTCAGCCTAATTGCAGGTGTTATTTTGCTCAGCATATTCCTGTTGGGTTGGGTCCTATGTGCTGTGTGCATGTTCCAACTGTGGAAATGGGCCCACAGCTTACGGCGGTAGTTTAGATGTTCCAATTGTGTCAATGCTAGTGAGATGTGATTGGTATTCTCAGCAATGCACTACTGACTACTGCACCAGGAACTACAAGAAGTGGTTTGGGTTATAGAATAGGCAAGTATTATTTCTCCCACTGGAGTTTTTTGAATATAACATTTCCCCATATTTGTCTTTCAGTATTGTATTGGGATTGTTGTGATTACTTCAGTTGAATCTCCTTCCTTCCCACCTTTCAATTGGAATTTGCCTCGAGATACTTGCGGCATTGTGAAATCCGATCACAAGGCACAACGCACAAGGTGAAAAGAAAAAAATTTACTCTTCCGTTGACAGCAGTTTTATCATTGGGACATTGATTCCCTTGCTGGGAATTTCCTCAAGGGGTCTCCTGGCTGGCTGCATCAACTTTAGTGGGGTAGCAATCTATCCAAAGGCCCTGGGCTCAAATCACACTCCCAGGACTTGTGCCCTTACTCCCACCTAACACTTCAGTGCAGAGACTGCTGCACGGTTGGTAGCTCCCACACAGTGGTTGCAAATGAGGCCCTGTCTGCGCAGACATAAGATTCGAGAGAAGCGCAGGATAGCTCACTCCAGCATCCTGACCAATATTTATTCCTCAACTGATTCCCAAGACATGTTATCTGCTCATTATTTGATTGCTGTTGATGGGACCTGTCTCTGTGGACATTGGCTGCCATGTTTCCTACATCACAGCAACAATCCTGACTTTAATTTCTACAGCGCCAACACGTGTAGTAAAATGTCCCAGGCTCTTTACAGCAGCACCAAACAAAATAACACCTCATAAAGCAGATGACCAAAAGTTTGGTCAAAGTCATAGGTTTTTGAGAAGAATCTTAAAGGGGGAAAGAGGTACAGAAGCAGACAGATGTAGGGTAGAAATTCCAGAGTTAGGGCCTAGGCAGCTGGAAGGACGTATGAAATGGTGAAGCAATTAAAATTACAACAGTGGCTACACTTCACTTCAATTGAATATTAAGCACTTTGGGGTGTCCAAAGGCCATTGAAGGCACTGAATAAATGCAAGATGTTTTTTTCTCTTTTCAGTCAATGGAAATGTATAAATTCACTCAACCTTTCATAATAGTCACCATGCAGAGAAAATGCAGCGGGAAATCCCCCCAAGGACATTTTTCAGTGATGTTTTTTGTCCTACAAAGCCCATCCATCCTGTAATGTTATCTCCTCAGACTTACCTAGGATGCCTGGGGGGGGGGGGAGGGTAGAGAATGGCAGGGAGGCACCACATGTACAAATGGAGGTCCTGTATCACGGTACTCCTCCCCAACCTAGATTTCCTGTTCTCCTGAACTAGGTCCCAAATCCCTCCCCGCCCGCCCCTCCTGGGGTCTGCGAGTCTGGCCCTGGGACAACCTCCTACTCATCTTTTCATCTGGATCCGTGGCTCCTCAGAGCGAGGGACTGGAAAGCAGCCAGCCATCTGTAAAACCCTCCCTTGATGCCTCCCGAATTGCCATTTCCTTTTCAACTCCCTCATCCTTCACTCGGGTTTCTCAGAGATCCAACAAAAATAAGAAGTTTAAAATATACATCAGTGCAGATGAACAGCGGAATGTGGAATTGTTTACACAACAGGAGGGTGTGGTTATCCTTTATGAAGCATCTCTTGATGACGGAGGCCATTACATTCTTTCTACTTTCAGCTGCTGCTTTCCCTAAAATAACAAAAGCCCTTTCATCATTTTCTTTTTAAAAAGGTGTGCACATGAATAGCGCCTAATACAGCCAGAGAGGGTCAGTGATCACTTCTGGATCACAGACAGGTGGCTTCAAGAACATAAAATACTAAAGGAGCTTGATAAAGTGAACGTGGAGCAACCAAGAACAAAGAGGTCACAGGTATAGGTTGAGGGGCGGTGGATTTAAAACTGAGATGAGGAGGAACTACTTCTCGCAGAGGGTGGTGAATTTGTGGAACTCGCTGCCCCATAGATGTGGGGTGTTCAAAGATGTGCTGGTTAGGTGGATTGGCCATGCTAAATTGACCCTAGTGTCAGGGGGATTAGCAGGTTAAATATGTGGGGTTACAGGGATAGGGCCTGGGTGGGATTGTGGTCGGTGCAGACTCGATGGGCTGAATGGCCTCCTTCTGCACTGTAGGGGTTGTATGATTCTATAGTGCGGTAGAGTCTGAATCATGAAATGGTTTCAAGGAGACAGATATATTTCTAATAAAAAAGGAGGGATAAGAGGATATGGGGAACAGGTGGGGAGGTGGATTTGAGACCAGAAAGGGATCAGCCATGATTTGATTGAATGGCAGAGCAGGCTCGAAGAGCTGAATTGTCTGCTTCTGTTCCCAGTTCCTATGTTGCTAAGTACCCGGCAACCATCCGAACATCCCCTCTAACATTTACAGCCATCCCTGTCAGACCTCACTGTCAGTATAAATACTCCTGCTGAATCAGAGCCCCGAGTTGAATTTTACTTTGATTTCCCTTCACAATCATCTCCATCTTTCTGGCTGCCAATATCAACACAGATCTTATTACTTGAGATCTGTGTGCGCAGCTTTAGATCAGACAACTGAAAGCAGCACTTAGCTCCAGAAAAAAAAATGTCCTAAGCTACCGTCCCTCTCCTTAGAAACGCAGTCATGTTGAAGATTGCTCTTGGCAGAAAGTGTCAAAGGCAGATCGAGAACGAGTTTGTAGGCGCCTTGGAAATAAGATCTCAAAATCAGGTACAGGGAGGAGAGATTTTGGCTATCAATCTTAGCAAAGCTGCTTCAGTGGCCGGAATTCTCCGACCTCACTCGGGGCTGGGATTATCCGGTCCCGCTGCAGTGAATGGAGATTTGGCTGAACGCCAGATTCTCCATTCTTGCTGGCAGCGGTAGCGGGAGAGAATATTTTGGCAGAGGGTTGTCTTGATGACCATTGCAGGTTATCAGACGCAACTTCCACTTCATACAAAAACTCTGCAGTCCTTCACAGTCACAAATACTGGTTAATTTTTTCAGTAAGGATTTTGAAGGCTGCTCGGTAATTAGCCATGTCCCACGAGGGGCTGTAGATATCTTTTTATATTAGAGAGAGAGACAAAAATGTTTATAGAGCTTGAGAGGCACCAGTCTGAATCAAGCACAGTGCAGGTCAAGCAGGTCCCTTACTACCTAAGCTGTAACAGGAATTGAACCCTCGCTGTTGGTGTTATTCTGAACACTAGCCAGCTAGCCAACTGAACTAACCAGCCCTTAAGCCTTTGAACAGTCTACAACAACTGTTCAAAATTAGAGATATGTGTGATAGTTGACAAACAGAGGACAAACAGATGAGTTTTCTCAACCATAAAGTGAATGGATGATGCAGCCCCCACATATTGCAATTAACTTCAAAGCAGCAGAAATGTCATAGTGATGGACTCTCCATCAAACAGAAGGCCTGTCAGGAATATAGCGGAGGTTCCTCCAAACAGGAATTTATGAATATTTTTCTCCTCCAATTTTTTTCCACTTAGTCTGCTTCTCCCAGAGGCAACATACTTCTGAGGCCCTCTGGAATATGGAGTTCTGAAAATGGGGTCTGGACTTTCTTCCACTCAATAATTCTAGTGACAAAATAGACAGTAGGTGTGGTGTTGCGACAGTAAAGAACACTAATGGACAATGCGACACTCAACACATGACACTGCTCCTTCCTTATCAAGAAAGAATTTGCATTCGGCAGGAAAAGAAGAGGAAGAAAATGTGATTATTGCTCTATAACATTATGAGTGATAGAATCATAGGCCAGGACTTTGTGGCTCTGTCGTGGGAGATTCAACAGCCCATCCAAAAGTCCATTTGGTATGAACAGGTGATCCTGGCAGTGGGCGGGACTGGAAAACCCTGCTCAGAGTTATACAGCCATTCAGCCCATCACGGCTGTCAAACTATCAATAGAAGTATCAATTTGCTCACCAGCGAATTACAAATGTTTTAGCCATTCGAGTGTTTATCTAATTCCCTTTTGAAAATCACAACCTAATCTGTATCCACTATCCTTTCAGGCAATGAATTGCAGACCGCAACAACTCACTGTGTAAAAAATATTTTCCTCATCTCTCCTCATGTTTTTTTTTTGCCAATTACATTAAATCCGCATCCGTTGGTTAACACCTCCTGCCAGTGAAAGCACTTTCTCCTTATTTACTCTATTAAAACCCTTTGTTATTTTGAGCACCGCTATTAAAATTTGCATAGCCTTCTCAGCTTGAAGGAAAATAATCCCAGCTTCTCTGCTCTCTCTTTGTAATTGAAGGCCTTCTTTCTCCACATCATTCTCTGCAGCCTCTCCCCTAGGCATTAATATTCTTCATAAGTGCCCAGATTTAGGCCCACCATTCTAGCATCGTTTTAGCAGAAAAATCAGAAATAGTGAGTCATTTACTCAAGCAAGGTCAGACCTGATGTCACCAAGTTTCGCAAAGCAAAGGTTTTTGAAGTATTACCCCGACAGTATGCTCAGCATGTACCATCTACAAGGTGCACTGCAGCAACTTACCAACGCTTGGGCAGCAGGGTGGCACAGTGGTTAGCACTGCTGTCTCACAGCGCCAGGGACCCAGGTTCAATTCCCAGCTTGGGTCACTGTCTGTGCAGAGTCTGCACGTTCTCCCCGTGTCTGCGTGGGTTTCCTCCGGGTGCTCTGGTTTGCTCCCAGTTAGGTTGATTGGCCATGCTAAATTGCCCCCAAGTGTCAGGGGGACTAGCTGGGGTAAATGCATGGGGTTATGGGGATAGGGTCTTGGTGGGATTGTGGTTGCTGCAAACTCGATGGGCCAAAAGGCCTCCTTCTGCACTGTAGGGTTCTATGATTCTCTGACAGCACCTTCCAAACCCTGGGCTCCGACTAACTGGAAAGTGAGCACCGCCACCTGCAAGTTCCCCTCCAAGTCACACACCATCCTGACTTGGAATGTACTGGCATTCCTTCACTGTCACTAGGTCAAAAACATGGCATCCCCTTCAAACAGCACTTACCACCAACTTAAAGACAATTAGGAATGGGCAATAAATACTGTCTTTGCTGATGACACCCACTTCCCAAGAACAAACAAAACAAAACACAAATAGCACAGGAGAGTTTTTCTTTCTGAATTCAAGGCTAGACATTTACCTCAGTAGTGGAAGAACAAAGGAAAACCCCAAGCATGGAATGTACCACAACTGAGGTCCTATCTGGGTAAGGCAAGTCAACAATCTATAGGTTCACAAAGAAGATTTGAACTGAGGTGTGCCACTGATGCATAGACACCTGCATTCAGTATGAATCATCGCAAAGCAACTTTACGCTGCAGGGACTTTGGATAGACTTCAAAATTTCATAAAGGCAAATTAATTTGACTGGGTTGTTTTGATGCTGTAGTAAAGTAGTTTAATAAGATTTTCTTACTCCTTGGTTGTGGCTCATTTGCTGATGGAATAACAACTATTTAGGTATTTCATTGACAATACAGATAGCCTTATGCTCTTGTCCATACTAAGTATTGATTTAACATATCATGCAATTCATAGAATACACTATTGCTATAGTAGATATCAGTAGCTTTGTGTGCCCATTCTGCATTCCCAGTCTTTTTTTGGATTCTTCCATTCCAAATAAGTCCCAGATGTTATTTGTTCCAATGGAGGTGTTCCAGCCAGATCATTACCACCCTGTGTGACATTATTATGTGTCAATACTTTCTTTAAATACAAAAGTTGTAAGGATGGAAGTCTGGTAATGTGGTTCCTACAGCACAGTGAATGTTTACCAGTACCTTAACACTAAACCTTCTTGTTTGAGCTGGCCCAGTTGCAAAAGGTTTTCTTTTGGTAGATTTCCGAGCATTCCCTAGATGCTTTTCCCACAGCTGGTATCTCTTGGAAACATCCAAAACCACACTCTAAATTCACTATTCTTTTAATTGCAGAGCAAACACGCAAGTTCCTTAAACTCGATCCCCAGCAGACTTGCAGTATTTCCTATCAGAGAATTTAGGACTCCTGTCTTCCATACATACTCTGAGCTTCTTTTTCTTCTTTCCCCCTACCTCTGTGCGTCACTGGACCCCTATTGCTAGGCAACAGCAGTTTTTTTTCTACCTAGTGTTTTTCCCCCCCTCAAAATCACTAAACTATTAACCCCTTTGTAACCCATCTTTTCAATTCAAGGGTTGTAAAACCTGATTAGAAATGGATATAGTCAAACAAATCCAAAAAAACTGACCATTTTACTAGGAGACCTCCAATTCCCAGCAACAAGCTCACAGCGAAAACTAGATGAAACTGAAACCATCTTCCACCTTTCTTAACACAAATATAAATTAAACTTAAAGTTATACATTGAAAACAACTTGTTAGGAACAGTTATTTAAAATCAGATTATTCATAGATGGGTTAGATACATTGATTAAATATGCTTATTTTTCAGATAAACCAACTTTCACTTGTATTAACTATGCTCCATCAAATTACCACTCAATTTTTGTAAAGCAAATTATTATTTTTTTAAATGCTGCCCAATTGCGCTCATTCATGGCTAGTTTTACATTTGCCAATATGCAAATATGTCTCCCAAACCAGCACAATTTTGGATGCAATTTGCAGCTGCACCACTGATTGCATCCAATGTGAAAATTCTTGGCCCTGGATAATTAGCACCACTGCCTCACAGTGTCAGGGACCTGGGTTCAAATCCTGGCTTGGGTCAATGTCTGTGCAGAGTTTGCACGTTCTCCCTGTGTCTGCGTGGATTTCCTCCGGGTGCTCCGGTTTCCTCCCACAATCTGAAAGACGTGAGAATTATCTAGGGCCAAGAATGGTGTACTGGCCATGCTAAATTCTCCCTCAGTGTACCCGAACAGGCGCCAGAGTGTGGCGACTAGGGGATTTTCATAGTAACTTCATTGCAGTGTTAATGTAAACCTACTTGTGACACTAATAAATAAACACCAAACTTAAAACTAAATACGAGGGTTTCTCTAACATTTCTCTAATCTATACATTTGAATGTTATTGTCAAACGGTCAGAGAATAATGCACCTTAAATATCAAAGGTCTTTCAAGCGACATAGACCAGTATTTTAGAAAAAGCTTTGAATGGGCTGGTCATCGCAACAGGATACTTTTTTTATTTATTCATTCGTGGGACATGGACGTCGCTGGCTGGCCAGCATTTATTGCCCATCCCTAGTTGCCTGAGTTAAGAGTTAACCACATTGCTGTGGGCCTGGAGTCCCATGTAGGCCAGACCAGGTAATGACGGCAGATTTTCTTCTCTAAACCAGATGGGTTTTTCTGGTCGTCAGTAGATTCTTAATTCCATGTTATTTTTTATTGAATTCAAATTCCACCATCTGCCGTGGCGGGATTCGAACCCGGGTACCTATTACCAAACATATTCTGCTCTCTCTTTCCTCCTCTCCTGGAACCAATATGCACACAGCTAGATTCTATTCACCTTTTAAACCATAATTCCTGAGTTGAGAAATCAGGGATGTATTAAGGCTGCACTGTGTCTATCTTTTGTTAATTTGTTTTTTTTTAAAAAAGGTCTGAACATCTACATTCTCACTGAGCTCTTGAATAAAGATTTTTAATAAGGTTAAAAAAAAATATTGGCCCACAATTTTTAATAAAATCTGAATGATTTGCTCCTTTAAATCTGAAGTACAGACCTCAGCAACTTCAGAAGTTAATATTCAACAAATCACTATGTCAGCATAAAGAAAACCACAGACTATTATCATCCTTTCTGGGAACAATTCTTTGACATTAGCTAACTGCGAAATAGTTGCCAAATGGCACAGATACAAAAAAAACCCGTCCAGTATTTGCTAGGACGGACAGGCAGAAGCAAAACCTACCAATCTGATTCGTAACATATTGTTATCATTCGTATCTTTAAGGCAAATTAGTTCAGTCGCCCATTGTCTAATGGTGCTGAACAGTTATTTGCCTGCGAATGTTTTGTTTAGTCTTGGAAACTGCTGCCATGTATCTGAATCTGTAAGAGTGGGAAGAGGAGGACTGCTTTACACAGCTTGCCCTCAAGAATTGAGGAAACCAGGACATTGTTAACGCTGCACTGACATACGGGCTACAAAATATTGGTACGACACGGCCGTGTATAAATCTCTCAACAAAAAGCAGATATAAAAGATTAGTTGGGAGCTGCAAGCAAAATGGCTGAGAGAGACAGATAGGATAGAGATAGAATAGAGAATGATGGAAAGGAGGGAGTGGAGGGTAACATTGGCATGTCCCCAGATCTGCACCATCAGGCAGCTTACGCCTCCAGTAAAGGTTTGGTTTGGCCGGTCTCATAGGACTCCAGAAAAAGGCCATTCAGCCCATCGGGCAGGATTTTCCAGCCATGTCTGCAATGACTTCAACTAGGCCGAGGAGTTGGGCCTGTTGGAATATGAACTCCCTGATGGAGGTCATAATTGCCTGCCCAATCAGGGAGTCTCAGTTGTACATAAATATGGGAGTGTCAGGTCCACTGACACTCCTGATTCTGACTGTGTACCTGAAGTACCTTAGGAGTGGAACAAGGTTGAAACATCGGCCTCTGAGGAGTTATTTCAACGTCTACCGGGAGACAGGAAATTCCCCCCGCGGTTAACAGACCTTTAAATGGTCTGTCAAATTTTCCGTCCCGCCTGCGACGATTCCCACAGCAGGAGCGACAGGAAAATTTACCCAACGTGTCTGCACTGGCCGAGAGGGAGAAAATAAAAAACTAGCTGCCGGTTCTAATCCCACCTTCCAGCACGTGGTCTGCAGCCTCGCTGGTTGCAGCGCTTTAGGCTTAGATCCTGTAGCATATTATCCACTCAATTCTGCAACTGAAGGTTGGTTTCAAGTAGGAATTTTTCTGAGACTGTCTTATCTCCATTGGACAAATAACCAAACATTTTGCAATAGTGAAACACCTGAGTTGTTTTCTTCCTCGTAAGCAATTTGAGGTGGCGATGACCTTGCTGCCATTATGTGCAAGAGACATCCAGTCATGGAATACATTTGTAAGGCATACAGCAGGCCAAAAATAATCATTTTCTCTAGTAATTATCCAGCCTAGTCTCATATCTGGATCAGTGGTACTCGATGACATTGTGGTGAGGTCGACATGCTGTGATAGTCAAAGATCCACTCCACTGCACATTACAATATCATCGTGGCATCTGTTAACAAGTTCATTAAATGCAGTGCTCAGTCCAGCCATTTAAATATTTCCAGGAACAATTGGCACGAGAGGTAATTCCTGTTACAGTTAATGCACGCGTTAAGTGTTAGGCCTGCTGGGTTCTTCCACCCATCTGTGCTCTGCACTTTTTGTACAAAGGGGAAAGAAAATGCGCCAAGCAATCAAATAACTTTACACTATGCAATCTAAACAGCACAATCATCATGTGGATCCCATTCAGACCGTACCTCAAATACCATGGACAGTTCTGGGAGCTGAGAAACAAAGGAGACAAAACAAAAGACAAGAATAATCCCTGATATCAACAATTGGAGAAAGAAGGAAAGACTAGGGACATGATCTTACCAGCCATGCCTGGTAAGCTCATGCCTAGCTCTAACTATGACTGTAACACTATATTCTGTACCCTCTCCTTTCCTTCTTCCCTATGTACTCTATGAATGGTATGCTTTGTCTGTATGGCACGCAAGGAACAATACTTTTCACTGTTTACCAATACAATAATCAAATCAAATCAAATCAAATCAGCGAGCTCGGAGAATTTGGCGGCCAGCCAAATCTCCGTTCACTGCGGCGGGATGGGAAAATCTCGCCAGCGTAAATGGCCGCAAGATTGCGGCCTGGCTTTTCTCATATGGAAGTCAGAGGATTGAGGTGTGATCTAGTAGAGGTACATAAAATAGGCAACAGAATGGAATTATTATGCTATATTACTTTAAGTTAAAGTTAACATGACCAGGTATTTTGGGAAGATACAAAAGGGGCAGTCCTTTTTCCTCTAGCCTAGGCAAAATGAAAAATTATAAGTATGTTGGCCCATTTGATGTCCAGCTGCCAATAGTCCCTTGGTTAGCTTGCTCAATGCTGGAAACAAATAGCGTCTGCACTGTGTACACCCCATCTATTTGTACCATAACTTTGCAATCTGGGTCCTACAACTGGCATTGAACCCTGATTTGCATACTCAAGCAAACTCCTGGAAGTTCCTGCAGGCAGGTTTTGTCCACTTACAGGCCTGCTTAAAGAAACATCCTGTTGGGTCCTCAATATTAATGGGGTGGCCAAAAGGGGCCCACTTGACTTTCAATTGCTGTTTGCTGGTTTTCTGGTTGAACATTGTCCCCAACTAGTGTTCAATATACAGAATAACCTTCCAAGAAGAGTAGTCGCAGAGGTGAAAATCCTCTGATCCTTTCAAGATCAATTGGCGCTAAAATGGAGGGATTTAAGAATCTTTCCAGATGAGTGAGTAAAATGGTTTTTACTTGGACAACACTTACTAAACAATCCTGATTGTGCTAAGAATTACGCTAACAATCAATTTAAGATTATTGGGCTCACAGTGTGGCTCACTCCCACATGCTAGAAGCTTCATACATTCATGTACAGGACTAGGTACACAGACTCAAGGATTCATATGAACTTGAAATGTCAACTCAGTTTCTCTCTCCATAGCTGCTGCCAAACCTGCTGAGGCTACCTAGCATTCTATGTTTTTATTTCACACACATTGCCCTGTGCTTTGCAAACAGAAAGAACACGTCCACACAATTCACCTTTTCCCATCTAAAGGAAAGCTTGGGAGCAGCCATTCTTTAGTTCATTCCCCATGACAATTCCTTGACCAGAGTCAACCTGTCTGGTTTGAATTTAAACAATAGTTTGGCAGTTAACCGTTTCCCCTCATGCATTCTTCACGGCAACACTTCTACCAATCAGAGCCTACTTGCCAACCAATCAGCACTCTCTTCTCATGCAGTAAATACTGTTGCTCCCCTTGAGATTTTTGGGATTCTTGCGAATTTGTCTTGATGAGGCGAGGGTAAAAAGCTTTGAAAGGGTGGCACGGCGGCACAGTGTTTATCACTGCTGCCTCACAGCGCCAGGGACCTGGGTCTGATTCCCGGCTTGGGTCACTGTCTGTGTGGAGTCTGCACGTTCTCCCCGTGTCTGCGTGGGTTTCCTCCGGGCGCTCCAGTTTTCCTCCCACAGTCGGAACGACGTGTTGGTTAGGTGCATTGGCCGTGCTAAATTCTCCCTCAGTGTACCCGAACAGGCGCCGGAGTGCGGCAACTAGAGGATTTTCACAGTAACTTCATTGCAGTGTTAATGTAAGCCTACTTGTGACACCAATAAATAAACTTTATAAATTCTTTTTTCCACAATACAGAAATGGTTTTCCTCACTTCACAACAACTGAACTCAGTGTAAGCCATACAGAAAACCCACAGAAAGTTAATGAGAACATTTGAGACTGGTTGAATACATGTAATCGTCAGCTAAATGTAGAACTAAAATTGGCTTGAATTGTTCACTTCCACATCATTCTAGAATCTCCTTTTTAATGCTGCGCTATATTCATTACTTCCTCTTGTGTTGGGTTTACAGAAGGTGACTGATCAATTTGAGTTAAGTAATCTAATGTACTCAAGCAACCACATCTGACATCTGCAATTATCTTTGATTGTCATCAGAGACCGTTTAATATCTGGGAATCTTCATATATGACAGACTACATCCATTCATTCCCTTCATTTCTCTGCTTTTCTCGGAGGCTGGTAATTTTTTTCCCCTTTGGAGCTCTCCTGTAGACTATGAGCTAAGGTCCTCCGTGATGGCCTCTCAGCCACTGGGCAGTGTTGGACTGTCCTTCCAATCTGAAGACAGCACTGCGCTGTGACGTCAGGGATTTACAAAGACCGGCCCATAAATCTTGTTTCAAATTCTCTGCGCTCCCCTCACAGTTCTCTCAGAAACTGTGCACCCCACAATACACCATCTCTGACGAAGGGTCATCCAGACTCGAAATGTTGGCCCTATTCTCCCTCCACAGATGCTGTCAGACCCGCTGAGTTTCTTCAGCATTTTCTGCTTTTGTTTCAGATTCCAACATTTGCAGTATTTTGCCTTTACCATTTAATAAGCTAGTTAGGCCTAGCAGTTGCACGGAGTAAAGGTTAGTATCCGTAAAGTGGATATGAAGGGGACAAAACCTCCATCTTGTAAAATGCCTGTGAGCCAAGAGTCACCTCGCCCTTTCAATTTCTCAGCACTTGATGCGGCACGGTGGCACAGTGGTTAGCACTGCTGCCTCACAGCGCCAGGGACCCGGGTTCAATTCCAGCCACGGGTGATTGTCCGTGAAGTTTGCACGTTCTCCCCATGTCTGCGTGGGTTTCCTCCGGTTTTCTCCCACAGTCCAAAGATATGCGGGTTAGGTGGATTGGCCACGCTAAATTGCCCGTCAGTGTCCCAAGATTTGCAGGTCAAGGAGATTGGCGGGATAAATATCTGGGGTTACAGGGATGGGGTCTGGGTGAGATGCTCTGTCAGAGAGTAGGTGCAAACTTGATGGGCGGAATTCTCCCATCCTGCCTGCCATGGGAATTGTAGCTGGTGGGGGTGTGGACCATGCAAAGGTTTGTTGACCTCGGGCAGGATTTTCCGGTCTTGGGCAAGCGCGGCGGGAAAGTCCCACCCAATGGGCCGAATGGCCTCCTTCTGCAGTGTAGGGATTCTACGATTCCTAAATGCAGGGGCAGCATTAAACATCTCCAAGAACGCAACAAGCTTTACTGAAACATCCGGATTTGACCAAGGATAAAGTTGACAGCTCCACATTTAGGCCCATCTTTTGACCCCTTCTGATTTTGAGAAACTGTGAGCACACAGCGCACAAGTCACTGAATGGGCTATCATCGTCTTCACATTTATACTTAAACACAACAAACGAGATTGCCCTAAAAGAAGAAACGGTATCTGGCTGTGCCTCATTATAATTTCTTTATTGATGTTTAATGTCTTTGAGCTGGGGAAACGAGGAGTCAATCCTTTTCTGAACAGACTGCAGTCAACAGGAAGAAAGACAACTTCTAATACTTCCTTGTACTCCAAAGTGGCTGCGTGAATTCACTCATCTTCCAAGCCCCCCTAAACAATCTGACGGCACGGGCATTTTAAGGGTTAAATCTTCTTCCAAATTCCTAATGTTAGCCCAGTGAATGTAAGTGAAAGACTGTCAGCACAGTTATTAAATCCTGGACGATGACTTCAGTGAAATACCATACTGAGCTTTCCATTTTTCCCAGGCCGCACTATATATAGAGAATTGGTTGCAGCACAGTCTATTTCATTCTCATGGCATCCTCGAATACTGAGGCATTCAAAATCTCCAGTGTAGCATTTTTCTAGCTTAAGTGCATGCAGCTCACAACGATATGTTAGGAAAATAAACCATCGAACGGCGCCAAGCTTCATAAATTAAGAGCCCTGGCACAAGGAGTTTAAATTGCTCCTACTTTATCCTCATTTTTCCAGAGAACCAGAGGCCAAAGAACAAAAGGCAATATTAGGGGAAATGTTTTTTTTCTGTTACACGGCGAGCGGTTCGAATCTGGAATGCACAGGCTCAGAGGCAGATTCAATTGCGACCTTCAAAAGGGAATTGGATAATTATCTGAATTGAAAGGATTTGCGAGGCTGGAGGGAATAGACAGGGGAAACAGGACGTGTTGAATAAAGCTCTTAAAAAAAAACCCAACACGGACACAATGGACCAAATGGCCTCCTTCTGTGCTATGCGACTCCAGGTGACATGGCGACACGGTGGGTTAGCACTGCTGCCTCACAACGCCAGGGACCTGGGTTCAATTCCCGGCTTGGGTCACTGTCTGTGCGGAGTCTGCATGTTCTCCGCGTGTCTGCGTGGGTTTCCTCCGGGTGCTCCGGTTTTCTCCCTCAGTCGGAATGACGTGTTGGTTAGGTGCACTGGCCATGCTAAATTCCCCCTCAGTGTACCCGAACAGGTGCTGGAGTGTGGCGACTAGAGGATTTTCACAGTAACTTCATTGCAGTGTTAATGTGACACCAGCAAATAAACTTTATAAACTCTTTTTTCCACAATACAGAAATGGTTTTCCTCACTTCACAACAACTGAACTCTAATAACAACGCTAATAAACAAACTTTAAAAAAAACAGGCTTCCAGGCACTACTCCAATAGTGGGCAACATGGTGGCACAGTGGTTAGCGTGCTTCCTCTCAGCATCACGGACCCGGGTTCAATCCCGGCCTTGGATTACTTTGTGTGTGGATTTTGCACGTTCTCCCAGTGTCTGTGTGCCTTTCCCCCGGATTCCTCCCTCGTGTTTCTCCCCCACAGTCCCAAAGATGTGCAATTTAGGTGGATTGGCTGTGCTAAATTGCTCCTTATTGTTCAAAGATGTGTAGGTTAGGTGGATTAGCCATGGTATACGTGCAGGGTTGTGGGGATAGGATGGAGGGGAGGGCCTGAGTGGGATGATCTGTCAGAGAGTGAGTGCAGACCTGAAGGGCTGGATGGCCTCTTTCTGCACTGTTCTATGGTATAACCACAATACTGTACCCAATGATTCTGTAACATAATATTTGACATTTTCTTCTGCTTGGTGACAGTTGTGAGGCTGGAAGTTGGCAGTACATGAGCGTTTTACTTTGAACTGAAAATGACGGAGATTCATCTTGACCCACTGTTATCAGCCTAAAGCAAATACCCATACTGCTAATTGTCTCCCAATCCGGCAGCCACAAATTAAGATAGTCACTCCACATTTATAAACTCTACATGACTTGAACGAGGACTATTACTGCATATTTTCCGTTCTTGCTAATTAAAAGTGTCAAGGGGGACAGCCTGTTTACAGGAGGTTTTGTTGCTTGAATCAACTCAATGTTACTTCACTCAGAAGCAGAGTTTGGTGGGATTAAGGTCCGGGATAAGGAGAAAGGGGGTTGTGAGAGCAATCTGACTAACATTCTCCTCATTTCACCAACAGCAAAATATTTACTGACAATCAGGAAGAATCAGAGATACGGGACATTACGATCATATGTACAATTTATTCTACTGCTTGTGAGGTAACGGTGTGAAGACAATAATGGAGGAATCTAAAGTGATAAAGTATTCCAAACCTATTTCAATCACTTGAGTGATGATTCATTAATGATCCAAGGAGATGCTTCTGCTGTTGTTCTTAAAAGGAAATCTACCTAGTTCTATGGTACACATCCTCCTCTTATAATAAGCATTCTTATTTTGCTTAGCATCTTCAAAGTGAAGTCATTAAACTTTTTTTGTGGCTTGAAGTGCATTGAATGGGATTATAGAACAATGATAAAATGGTTCAGGAAATATTAGCATTTATCCTCTCACCTTCTCTGTATCACATCATCATTAATGAACAGCTCTTGACATTAAAATGGGATCAATATTTTACACATTAAACCAAAATGCAATTGATATGCTCTGGCGGAAAGTTGATTTTTGGGCAATTTTCACATGTGTTTGCTTTACTCAAGGGAGCTTTAGGTTTTAATTTGACTTGGTTAGTGATATAATCCCTTCCAATTAACTTGCTGGGGAGTCGTGCTCGATAACCCACTAGGACTAGCACAATGAATGGGGCCAAGCTTAGCACGCTTTCCTGCAGCTGTGCCTTCCGGCCCACCTGCAGTTCACACCCCGGTTCCCAGGCAGCACATTACACAGCGACAGATGCATTAGGCTCCTCAGTGCATCTATCACTGCAGCTGATCCAAAACACAAGGTGGAAAGAGATGGGGCTGCGTGTGATTGAGGGGAATGAGATCCCTCATTATTATTTTTTTTAAAATAACAGCCTAATGCTCCCAGGAATGAGGGTACGTGCAAAATCCGAAAGCAAAACATACTATTTGTTGGAAAAAGTTAGCATCTAGTTTTAGTGCTCAAGTTTCTTTTGATTGTAAGAAGTGTCCACAGAAAGCTTTTTGTAAATAAATAAAAGGGTACATTCAACTCAAGGGTACATGACACACTCCTTGCTCCCCTATTATACATGTCGCCGTATAAAGCAATGTAACCTGGGGAGGAACAGTGAGAATGAGGATGTTCAGAATTGAGCGCTTTTTAACTTTAAGTACAAAGAACAAAGAACAATACAGCACAGGAACAGGCCCTTCGGCCCTCCAAGCCCGCGCCGCTCCCCGGTCCAGGATTGAATCCTGAATCCAGGATCCCCGCCCAATTTTCCAGCCTATCTACATCCTAATATCCTATCCACCGAGCTGTCCCTCACAGCTACGATGCTTTGTTCATCACAACCTATTAACTCACCCCCACCCCCCCATTCCAGACCATGTGATCTCCAGGGAGAGGCGAAAACCCAGAGTGAAAACCCCAGGGCCAATATGGGGAAATAAAAATCTGGGAAATTCCTCTCTGAGCCCCTGAGGCGATCGAAACGAGTCCAGGAGATCACAGGAGATCAAGTAAAACAGTAAGTGTCACAAATGTACAGCCCTGTCAGTGATTCCATTACAAGCATTAATCTATCATTTCTCTTTCATTGTTAGATGCTGACTGTGGGGTGGCACAGTGCTTAGCGCTGCTGCCTCACAGCGGCAGGGACCTGGGTTCGATTCCTGGCTTGGGTCACCCTCTGTGTGGAGTTTGCACGTTCTCCCCGTGTCTGCGTGGGTTTCCTCCGGGTACCCCGGTCTCCTCCCACATTCTGAAAGACGTGCTGGTTAGATGCATTGACCCGAACAGGCGCCGGAGTGTGGTGACTAGGGGCATTTCACAGTAACTTCATTGCAGTGTTAATGCAAGCCTTACTTGTGACTAATAAATAAACTTTAAACAACTCCCACTTTTCTGTTATTATTACACACATTTCCAGCATTTGATGCTGCCTTCTTTTCTCCAATTTCTATTTAAAATTGGGTCTCTTTTCAGATTGCAGTGTCAAAGAAAGGGTAAACTTTGAAGGTCCCGTCAACACCCTATGATTACAAATGGATAAAATATAGGAGTATTAAACCGGCAGCTTTCTGACAACTTGTCCTCACTGAAGTTAGCTTTATGTATTGGGATAAGAAGCCTCCTGATTGCTGCACTACATCACCACTGTAAATATCTTTATGAAGGTTTTGTCTGCTTGGTATTTTTAGCAATATAAACTCTGCTACACATCAGGCTGGAAATGACTTAGCTACATTAGTAGCCAAACACTCAACATATGTTCATATTCAATCAATCTGTTTGTACAAGTTAATGCTTTACTAAAATATGATACAGAGGAAATGTTGTGCAAATGTTAAGCATTCATCCGCTAATATTGCCAACAGTCATTTCTACAGTGAACTACGGAGATTCTTGATCTATTGCTTTCAACCTGACAGGGATAAGCTTTAACACTCAGATTTGTGAGCGACACTGAATGCCCAGAGGACTTCCAACTCTATCTGAAAATAATAAGGCCAGCGGAAACTCCATTGGTCCAACCGAAACGGTAATAGAGGTTGTATTGTCCGAATGACGTTTCCTGTTTGGGTCAGGGTTTGGAGGAGCATTGCTGTTTGAATTGACACGAGTGTCATTAGGCCCTGCCATCGGCCTATGATTTATTAAAAACACAATACAATCCTTGTGCAGCAAATGAAGTATTGATTGTGCGCGGGGCAACTGCTTCCTGTGCAGTAATAATCCAGCTATTGTTCATAGGTTTGGTTCCTCTTTATTAATCTGCAGTCCTAGCCATTGATCAATTAATAGGCTTTGCTAATCAAGAGGCCAGAGTCTTGGCCTGTCATCTGACCTCAAGAGAGAGGCAGACCACATTGAGGGATCAAGGGGTTGCGACCTTTGTAAGTTCTCAAGCTGACGAGCAGCTTTGGCCCCGCAGTCCAGGATCAATCTGCTCGGAGGACAGGCTGTTCGCACTCAAGTTTTGGGGCCCTGGCTGCCTGAAAAGGTGAAAATTTCAATCAAATCTATATGGCAAGTTCGAATAAGGGGCAACGGGGGTTGTAATAAGAGAAGAATTCAATCTCTATGCTCTATTTATACAGCCAGCTCAGAATTGAACTGTGTTGGAACCATGTGGGAGTTAGTTTAGTTTATGAAAAAGGCAAAAAAACAATGTGACAGACTTTGTCCTGGCAGGATTGAGCCCTGGAACAGCTCTTTGGCATAAATTGAATAACCGCCTGCACTCCAGAGATAACACAGAAGCTCATTTACAAAAATACGTCAATGAGGCAATTGCAACATCTTCACATCAGGACAAAGTGTTGCCCTCCCACCCTCCCCACCACCCATAAGTATCATAGAAACATAGAAGATAGGAGCAGGAGGAGGCCATTTGGCCCTTGGAGCCTGCTCTGCCATTCATCACGATCATGGCTGATCATCCAACTCAATAGCCTTATCCTGCTTTCTCCCAATAACCTTTGATTCCATTCGTCCCAAGTACTATATCTATAGAATCATCACCTTGTCTTACTAGTATAACTACATGATTGCTTCCCAACTGACCCTCGGTGTAATTTACAACCAACTTTTCAAGACCAAGGTCAGTCTTCTCACATGTGAAAAGAAGACAGCAAAACAAAGCTTAAATACCACCACTTTTACAGTGGTTAGCGCTGCTGTCCCACAGTGCTAGAGACCCGGGTTCGATTCCCAGCTTGGGTCACTGTCTGTGCAGAGTTTGCACATTCTCCCCGTGTCTGCGTGGGTCTCCTCCAGGGGCTCCGATTTCCTCCCACAGTCCAAAAGACGTGCTGGTTAGGCACGTTGGCCATGCTAAATTCTCCCTCAGTGTACCCAAACAGGAGTGTGACGACAAGGGGATTTTCAGAGTAACTTCATTGCAGTGTTAATGTAAGCCTACTTGTGACTTGAGTAAACAAACTTAAAAACAGAAATTTTAGCATTTCCTTGTATTCTAAGAAATTGTTAGGATATGTTAGCAGCCTGCTATAACCCCACGGGTGGAGAGCATCAGATAAATTCCCAATTTCAGCCTTGAGAGGTCCAAGGCACTGCCCCATGGGGGAAAATAGGCAAGAGTAATTGTGTCTGGAGGGTTGATAAGCATTTGCAGCCTGTTACCTATCTGTTCTTTGGGCTGTATTGTCCAGCGAATTCCACATGGAGAAAAAGATAATTAGCTTGGTGAGTGGAACTTTGAAATAATGGACAGAACCTTATGCTCTCGTTAATGGCGCGCTTGGCAGCAGGATGGTCATGTAATTAGGTGGAATGGTGGCACACTCGAACCACCCCGCCTCCACCAGAAATAAATTCTGGGCAGGAAGACTCATGGTCAACTTTCCAACCCCACCACCTATTGAGGCCCTTAAGTGGCCCATTAATGACCACTTAAGGGCCCATTCTTCCCCTGCTGATTTTAACCCATTGGGTAGGCTTGTCACCATGACAACAGGTAAAGCTATGCAGTCAGCTTGTCACATCTGGGTGGAGGGTGGGGGGGGTGAGGGGGATCTTGGTTGGGGGGGGCGGGGGGGGGGGGAGGTGGGGTGCCTCAACCAAAAGCATTTTTGTCAAGTTCCTCAATCTGACACTCAGTATAGGGAAGGAGGGGACCCACTGAGAGCCACCCCTGCCCGCCCCCTTGCACCCCCTTTCCCGGTGACCCCTATCCTGTGAAAGCCACCTCCACCTTTCCAACCTGTGGTCTGGGTCACTCTGGGATTCCAGTACCTGTCCTTCCAGCAACAGCCACCGCCTTCCAGTGGCGCTACTGAGCACAAGAATAGACAGCTTCTGATTGGCCGGCAGCTCTCTGAAGGGGAGATATCCGCACCTTGGGTCTTGATTCTAGGGGAAGGCCCGCATCTGCCTCCCGCCACTGCCTGACTGGCTTGTACTTTGACAGACCTTCCCAAAAAGGGGCAATGTGGGTCTCTCACTGGCTCTCCAGCCAACAGGCAAGCTCCCCTCCAAACCCAGATCTCAATAAAATTCTGCATTTAGAAAAAATGCTTTAAATAGTTTATAAAAACGTTGTACAAAGTCTAAATGTTGAAATAATTTTGTTTGATATTTTGGGGCATCATTTGCTTCCGCCATTGTCTCCTTTCCTGTAAGCAATGACAGTGCTGAAATTTGATTCCAAGGGTTCTGGCAAATCTCTGGTAGTTTGTTGAAATATGACAGGACAGCAATGTCTGATCTAAGCCTGCTCAACACCCACACACTTTCCTGTAAGATTATTGCATTGTGAGTAGTCCTGAGGCCAATTGCAATGTTCCTGCTTTAATTTTTTTTATTTATGCATGGGACATGGGCGTTGCTGGCATTTATTGCCCATCCCTAGTTGTCCTTGGAGGACAATTGAGAGTCAACCACATTGCTGTGGCTCTGGAGTCACATGTAGGCCAGACCAGATAAGGACAGCAGATTTCCTTCCTTAAAAGGACATTAGTGAACCAGATGGGTTTTTTCGACAATGGTTTCATGGTCATCAGTTCTGACTAACACCAGCTAACTGCACGGACCCAGAAACAAACACATGGATCTCATGTTTTTCGCCCTTACAGCCAAACAGATATAATGTTGCAAACTTAATGAGTACATGACTAAGATCAGTTCTTTGTACAATCCGAGACAACCATTGGAAAATTCTGACCTCGCTCGCAGCTGGGATTCTCCAGTCCCGCTGCAGTGAATGGAGTTTTGGCTGAGCGCCAAATTCTCCATTCTCGCAGGCAGTGATGTTGAACGAGATCAAAGAACCCACTTCACTTTTAAACTAAAAAACTTATTCTAACTTCTCATTAGAAATGTAACTTTAAAAACTACTGATTTTATGATAAAGAGGATTAGTAAAACTGATAAAAGCTCATGCAGTGTCTAGGTAACTTACTGCAGCTCAAAATACACGGTCATCTCGCAAAACCTTCTCAAGTTTAGCACTGATAATTTCAAATAATAAGCTACAATATGATTTTGGATTTTTGAAATAAAACAATTGTTTCCATTTAAAATGACAACACAAGTTAGGAGAAATAGAACCAAAATTAAAGTTGCGCTTAATAGCAACTTCAGTCGATGAATTTTCTATCGACACAGGGTGCTTATGTCTCTGGGAACCAGCGAGGGGTCAGAATTAAACCCGAGGCTATTCATGTACCAAATCTCATCAACATTCCTCAAGCACTCTTGCTGAAGGGGGGAGGAAATTTGTTATCAGGAATCACAGGTTCCCACACTACAGACTTCTGTGAGGGGATAAGTTCCTATTCCAAGATATTCTGCTCATTTACGGAGAGAGGAAAACACATTCAATTATTTGCCCATTTTATAAAGAGGCACAACTCTCTCCACTTGCTTTCAAATCCCCTTGTGAAACCTCAAACCACATTTCTAGTTTAACTTGTCGACTACGCCACTGTAAAGTTGGACTCGATTCATCACAATGCATAAAGATTCAACAAATAGTTACATTAATGGATTTTTCTCATTCTAGAGAAAAATCCATTAAAAAAGACATACAATTTATAACAATAATTGTACTTAAAATCATTCTGAATGCCATATGGTGAAGCATGTAATAGGAAATTAGGAAGAGTCATACAGACTTGAAATGTCTTTGTGCATTGTGATGAATGAAGTCTCTCTCCACTGATGCTGCTAGGCCTGCTGAGTTTTTCCAGCATTTTCTGTTTTTCTTTTCAGATTCCCGCATCCTCAGTATCTTGCTTTTATCAATACAATATTCATTGTATGAATACAGAGCCAATGGTTATCAAATACTTTTGTCGAAAACTACCAGGGCAGCACAGTGGTTAGCAATGCTGCCTCACAGCACCAGGGACCCGGGTTCAATTCTGGCCTCGGGTGACTGTCTGTGTGGAGTTTGCACATTCTCCTCGTGTCTGCGTGAGTTTCCTCTGGGTGCTCCGGTTTCTTCCCACAGTCCAAAGATGTGCGGGTTAGGTGGATTGGCCGTGCTAAATTGCCCTTAGTGTCAGGGGGACTAACAGGGTAAATATGTGGGGTTATGGGGATAGGACCTGGGTGGGATTGTTGTCGGTGCAGGCTTAATGGGCCGAATGGCTTCCTTCTGCACTGTAGGGATTCTATGATTCTGCCACAAAATAAAAGTGTAATAAAAACAGAAGATGCTAGAAATTCACAGCAACTCCACCAGCATCTGAAAGGAGAAATGACGATTCAGGAGACAAGTCAAAGAGCTTCTCGGTCAGAACTTACCAACCTTTTCTCCTTTCAATGTCCAGTCAGGCATTTCCAGAAGTTTCTATCATTTCAGATTTATATCCTTCCTTGAAGTGAAGAGCTAGAATTACTTTATTCTGATCATTTTCCCTTAAAACATTAATCCCAGTTTAAGGGGAAGCAGTGGCGTAGTGGTATTGTCACTGGGCTAGTAATCCAGAGACCCAGAGCAAGATCTGGGGACCCAGGTTCAAATCCCAGCATGGCAGATGGTGAAATTTGAATTCAATAAATATCTGGAATCAAATGATCATGAAACCGTTGTTGATTATCGTAATAACCCGTCTGGTTCATTAATGCCCTTTCGGCAAGGAAATCTGTCATCGTTACCTAGTGGCCTACATGTGACTCCAGACCCACAGCAATGTGGTTGACTCTTAAATGCCCTCTGAAATGGTTTCACAAACCACTCATTTCAAGGGCAATTAGGGATGGACAATAAATGTTGGCCCAGTCAGCAACACCCATGTTCCCTGAATGAATTAAAAGAAATTCACGGCCCGGGTGGCACAGTGGTTAGCACTGCTACCTCACAGTGCCAGGGACCCAGGTTCGATTCTGGCCTCTCATCACTGTCTATGTGGAGCTTGCACGTTCTCCCTGTGTCTGTGTGGGTTTCCTTCGAGTGCTCTAGTTTCCTCCAAAGATGTGCGGGTTGGGTTGATTGGCTATGCTAAATTTCCCTTAGTGTCAGGGGATTAGCAGGGTAAATATGTGGGGCTTCAGGGATAGGGCTTGGGTGGGATTGTTGCCGGTGCAGGCTCGATGGGCCGAATGGACTCCTTCTGCACTGTAGGGGTTCTACGATTCAATTATTTAACTTTTTAAAAAAGGAAAGATCGGAAACTGATATCTCACTGCCAAGTGGTACCAAAAACTGAATGTGGCAGAAACAGGTACAACACCTAGCTGTAATTGGTTTAACTGAAGACTACTATTGAAAATAAACCATGTAGAGTCCCTTTATAAATCTATTACATTTAATTGGAACCTTGCTTTATAAATCAATTACAACTGCCCTAACTTGCCCTATTAAGCATGCCTGGGTAACACAGTATTTCCCTTCTTAAGGTCTAGCAGATTTTATGGTCACCGAATCCAAGTAAATCGATGCAAATCCTCGCAGTTCATATTTCCTGAAAATGAAATCCTCAGGAGACAGAGAAGCAAAACATGGGAAGTGCAACCTTCCTTTTCAGTGCAACACATATCGGGCACTTTAAACATGAAAGATGATCCTCATGTCAAAAGCAATGGTTTCAACCTCTCTTTGGGCTATTGATTCAGGAATTTGGCTTTGGAAAGGCTCATTGTGGCTTCAGACAATACTCCACATGGGAAAAGAGCACTGAAAGGGACAGCAGGGAGTTGCTAGGCTGGAAGAGACCGCCGCTGGGTCCTAATTCCTGTCCAGCCCCACTGATGGTAGGTCCCTTTTTATAAGGAGATTCTCTAAATAGCAGCCGGTGGAGGAGAAATGCATTCCATTAATGTCAAAAATGTCCATTAATACAAACATAGAATGCAATTATAATTTTGAAAGGAACCACTGTAACCTGTAAGGAATGAGATTTTCACTACAGGAATCAGCTAATATACTGACTTTGCCATTAGTATACGTAACGCAATGGTTTCCCCCCCTACCCACCCCCAAATTTAGAAAGAAATGGCCTGTTCAAATCATTTTATTGAGAATCCAGGGTGAAGGGTCAATGCCCACAATGCAAAGCATCCTCAAGGTTGAAAGCATTAGAAGAGAGAAGTTCAATCAATAAATTCCAAATAGCTGACGCCAAAGTTCAGAATTCGCAGAGGGAGGCTTGTATTTCCTGGTTAGGAATGCACGCACCCCCAACTCTTCTGCCAGTGCAGCCTTTGGTTTTACTCCTGAGTGAGAACTGGAAGTTCTCACCCCATTGCAACCCGCTCCTGTTTTCATGCCATCCTGTGATAGTGACTGACAAAATTCAGCTCATTTACATATCGATCACTGAGCCACGAGGATCAGAGGGTTAGAGGAGCAAGTGAATTGCAGCATTATAGAGAATAAAGGCAACAAACTGGAATCTGAAACCAAAACAGAAAATGCTGGAGAAACTCAGCAGGACTGACAGCATCTGTGGAGAGAGAATAGAGCCAACGTTTCGTGTCTGGATGACCCTTCATCAGAGCTGAATAGAGCCAACATTTCGAGTCAGGATGGCTCTTCATCAAAGCTCACGTAAAGAAAACCTAGTTAAACAATGTGATCCATTTAATTATAGCCATATGAATACATGACCATCAGCTCACCTCCATTTATTCACCTGCAGTTAAAGTGCTTTAGTTCAATGTTGAACCAACATCTCAGGTAAACACTTTATAATCAAATCAAAACTCCCCATCTGCCTCAGCATGCGGTAGAGGGATATAAAGTTAGGTCAGTGGGCCTAGATTGGCCCTTGAAAGTGCTGCTGAACATCAGGGCAAGCTGAACAGCCTGAATATCCCATGTTATTATCAAAGCACAAATACATTGAAACACCACCATGGTTTAATAATTAAATATTACCAAAGCTCCTGTGCAGCACTAATTTATAGGAGGTAAAACAGAAATAGACTTTGACCTCTATATCATCTCCTTAATCTGCACCTGCCTCAGCTGTAAGGCCGCTGTAAGCCTCCACCATGCCTTTTGTTACCTTTAGGCTTGACTATTCAAAATTTCCCCTGGCCAAACTCCCAGCTTCCACCCAAACAGGCTTGAGGCCATGGATAACTCTGCTGCTCATACCCTAACCCACACCAATCACCTCTTTGCTTTCTAACACCCCTCCCTTCCCCCCCAGCCCCCCTCCCCTTCCCCCCCACCCCTCCTCCCCACCCCCCGTTCCCAGTCTGGAAGAGCCTCAATTTTAAAATTCTCATCCTCATTTTCAGATTCTTGTCCCTCCCTATCTGTGTAACCGCCTCCAGCCCTACAACCATAGAATCATAGAATCCCTACAGTGCAGAAGGAGGCCATTCGGCCCATCGAGCCTGCACTGACAACAATCCCACCCAGGCCCTATCCCCGTAATCCCACCTGTAGCCTGTCAGATTTAATCAAACTTTCTATTAAGTTCTCAGTGCAACCTTTGCAGGGCAACTTTGGGATGGACAATAAATGTAAACTTGCTAGTGTAGTTCACAAGACAAAAAGACACTTTCATAGCCTTTTATGCCCCCCCTCATTGTTACTGATCTGAATTTACATTCTATAAGGTTAACTTTCAAAGGGGAACCAGTAAATCTATTCCCCACGGAGAGGACACATCCCAGTCACTCTTCCCCAGGGGAAGAGGCAGACAAAAGTGGTGAAGGGCTCCACACAGTCACTCGAACGCCTCCAAGTGACCAGTTTCAGAGCTGCAGCAGTAAGACCCAGCAGGCAGGATAGGCACCACCACTGCAGTTACAATATCTGAAATCTCTTGCTGTGCTCCACAGCTGAAAGATCTAAAACAAAAGATACAGTTGTTTAAGTTTTTTTCATGGAAAGGAAAGAAAGTGTTTGGCAAAACCCGTTGTCTGGGGAAGGGAAAGCGATGTGGGCAAGATCTTTCTGAATGACAGCGCGCAATGTACATGTTACTGTCACAGAAGAGAGGGGTTTGGACAGGGTTTCATAAGAGCTGCCTTTTAAAACGCGTTTCTTTAAGGATGTATCATCGGCCAATTCCCCCCAAAAGTCGTTTGAGACATCTCCTCCCAAAACCTGAATAGACCAGCAAGCGCCCATGTGGGGGGGGAGGAGGACACAGACACCGCATGGGTCTGTCTGCAACTCAAAGCAACCTCACCACCTTCCAAAACCCTTCAAAGTTTTATTTTTCTCGCGCGTTTGTGATGAATTAAGTACGACCCTTTTGGTTCTCACCAGCTTATCTGCAATGACACTTTCCATCTCAAACTGCCCAGGGATCTGTTGAACTTAAATCACAGCCCGATTAATAAAGGGGGGTTTATTAGGACATGTCCCCCCTACCCCCACCCCCCATTCCTCCCCAGCCTGGTGGCTAGCCCTCCCCTCTCGATTCCCATGATTATCAGAAGCAAAACTATGCTGCATTTTACTCTGGGCAGTTAGAATTTGCACATTTCTTCGCTGAAGCTGAAACTGCCTGGGTTCAGGTGTTGTATCCGATTTGCGCATTGGCGCACAGTTTGTTTGGGGGGGAGTGGATGAAGGGGGGGGGGAGTGGATGAAGGGGGGGGGGAGTGGATGAAGGGGGGGGGGGAGTGGATGAAGGGGGGGGGAAGAGTGTACATGGAGGTGGGGGGGGGGGGGGAAGAGAGGATGGGGGGGCGGTTCTTAGCGTGTTCTTCCCACACCAGGGGACCAGTCATTCAGAAACACAGCAGCAGCGACCCAAAAATAAAGAGGGTCGCCCCATTCCAAACAGCAGCACTCACCTGAAGTATCCCACATATTCAATTCGATTCTTTGTTTGTCGATTTCGAAACTCGCTGTATAATTCTCAAAGACAGTGGGGACATAATTCTGGAATTTAAAAAGTGATTGATTAAAGAATACATGTTTTGAAAAAAATAGATTTTAGTTTTTAAAAAGGAGAGGATAATATTTGAATGGCAAATTATTTGACGACAGTTAATTGGACAATTTGCTGGTGTCTTTTTTTTTAAACTTGCTATAGAGTGTTCTTAAACTGCTGCAACAAAAACAGAAAAGATGTTTTTGTTTCAGATTCCAGCATCCGCAGTATTTTTGCTTTATTTCTTAAACTGCAGGATCATTTGCAAAGCACCACAAGGAAATATTTCAATCTAAAAATCAGTATGAACTTTCATACTTTTCAGCGACTCAAGCCCGAGTTGATCTTTAGCAATATTTTAAGAAGTAAATATTGATAGAAGAATGGGTGATGTTTGGAATGAGACGCTCTAGTTGGTCTGTGTACGGGTAATCGGTTAAGTAAATACAGATTGGAGACAAAACTTGACACAAATGGAAAATAAGAGTAGTTTCTTATTGGGATAATGCGGACGCGGAGATCTTAGCAAAATTGAGAGTTTCCAGCAGGTCTGTTCAAATTTTAGACTAGTGTGTAGAAGAATTCTAAAATAAATTATATTTACCTCGGGATAACAATCCTTGGCAAATACGTGTAATAAAGTAGTTTTTCCACACTGTGAATCCCCAACCACAACAATCTTGCAACGAGCGATTTGATTCTCCATGGCTTGATTCTGGTCCTGATGGCTAGTCCCTTCTTTCATCAACGGTGTGACGGTTGTAGCTTCCAACCAGTAATCCCGAGTGCGAGAGGAGAGTTTCCCTGTGCTGCCCTGTGTGCCTCCCAGCTCCCCTGTGCTTGCACTATGTGCCTCCCAGTTCCCCTACCCTGTGTGCCTTCTTCGGTCTGACTGCCTTGCTTTCTCCAGGCTGTTTGACTAGGAGCCCGGCAGCTCCTCATTGAGGATAGAGTCGCCAATCAGTGCAATGGTCCTGGAGATATGCAAATACCCTGGGAGGAGCCAGCAGTTGGCAAATAATTCAATTAAAAATGAGTGAATTAAGTCAAATCGATTCAAGCCTGCCCTCCAACTTCACACCAAAGTGTGAACGGCACTCTATAAAGTACTGATTCTGAACGGAGATACCAAGAGAGACCATTTTTAGAAAGATTCAAACAAAAAAATGGGCTGGAATTTTTGTAAGAATGGAATGGAACAAATTGGTAGTCTTTTTTTTTGGGGGGGGGGACTGACACCTGAAATATTAGCTACGAAGAGGATGGGCATTAAAAACATGTAACAAAATTTGGGAAATAAAAGTAGATGATATCATTTGACAATCCTACTGTGTGGACACACAAAGCATGTAGAAGGAGAGAAAGTGCCAAGTGGTTCAACACCAACATGCAGTGCCACAGTGTGGTGAAATGCGGGATTTCCTTTGTCCAATTCCAATCATTTTTTATTTGTCCGTGGCATTTAGGTATTGCTAGCTAATGCCAACATTTATTGCCCATCCCTAATTGCCCATGAGAGGGTGGTGGTGAGCCACCTTCTTGGACCGTGGCAGTCCCTGTGCTGTAGGTACACACCCACAATGCTGTTATGGAGGGAATTCCAAGATTTTGACCTAGCGACGATGAGCAAGCAGAAATATGGTTCCAAGGCGGGATGGTTTGTGACATGGAGGGGAACTTGTAGGTGATGGCTTTCCCATAGGTTTGCTGCCCTTATCCTTTCTGGTGATAGAAGTCATGTGTTTGGGAGGTGTCTTCAAAGAAGTTTTGGTTACTTGTAGCACCTTGTAGATGGTACACACAGCATTCACAGTGGGCTGGTAATGGAAGGAGTGAATGTTGAACGTTGTGATAACATAGTTGACTTGAAACCAGGTGGTTTTTGCTCTTAAAGGGGAAATGGTGGGTGGAATAGTAATTCACCTCATTCATAGAATCATAGAATCCCTATAGTACAGAAGAAGACCATTCGGCCCATTGAGCCTGCACTGACAACAATCCCACCCAGAGCCTATCCTCATAACCCTACATGTTTACCCTGCTAGTCCCCCTGACACTAAGTGGCAATTTAGCACAGCTAATCAACCTAACCCGTACATCTTTGGATTGTGGAAGGAAACCGGAGCACCCGGAGGAAACCCACGCAGACACGGGCAGACCGTTCAAACTCCACACTGACAGTGACACAAGACTGGAATTGAACCCGGGGTCCCTGGCGCAGTGAGGCAGCCGTGCTAATCACTGTGCCTCTCATGCCTCATGAAAAGCATGTCTAATCCATGCGTCAGAGGAAATCTCAGTGTTATGTGATGTACCTCTGATGAGCACTCAGTCTGAAGATAACAAGTTCAATCAAATTAATGGAGATCAACATATACCTTGGAGTATTCTGTTGAGAAAAGGAGAACAAGAGCATCAGCTTAATAAAAATGCTGTGATAACGGTTTGCATTGGTGGAGCACTTTCAATTTAAACATATCCCATAGCGTTTCAGAGAGGAAGCAAAGGTACCAGAGAATTTTGATATCCTATCACTAGGCAGATTACTAGCAACGTTTACACCTGCTTTGGGATCTACTTGCATTTACGATACTTATTAGAATTAATATGATCTTATTTGATTCCCAACTGGGTGCTTGCTTGAATTGGATAAACAGAAGAACAGGAGTGAAATTACATTTTAGCACTATTAATGTATGAAAATGTATCAAAACAGTTCACAGGAGAACAACTGAATGTTGAGCGTTGGCGGGTGGAGAGTTGGACTGACACTCCAGTGCAGTAATGAGGGAGTTCTGCACTGTTATGGGTGCTGTCTTTGGATGAGACAATAAACTGAGGGCCCCATTCAACTTCTGGGGGATGGAAAGGATCCCGTGGCTTTATTTAGAAGAAAGCCATGTCAGTTATCCCTTGTGTCCTGGCGGATAGTTACCCCTCATTTGATTTGATTTGATTTGATTTGATTTATTATTGTCACATGTATTAGCATACAGTGAAAAGTATTGTTTCTTGCGCGCTATACAGACAAAACATACCGTTCATAGAGAAGGAAATGAGAGAGTGCAGAATGTAGTGTTACAGTCATAGCTAAGGTGTAGAGAAAGATCAACTTAATGCAAGGTAGGTCCATTCAAAAGTCTGACAGCAGCAGGGAAGAAGCTGTTCTTGAGTCGGTTGGTACATGACCCCAGACTTTTGTATCTTTTTCCCGACGGAAGAAGGTGGAAGGGAGAATGTCCGGGGTGCGTGGGGTCCTTAATTATGCTGGCTGCTTTGCCGAGGCAGCGGGAAGTATAGACAGAATCAATGGATGGGAAGCTGGTTTGCGTGGTGGATTGTAGTTTCTTGCGGTCTTGGGCAGAGCAGGAGCCATACCAAGCTGTGATACAGCCAGAAAGAATGTTCTCTATCATGTATCTGTAAAAGACACTCAAACTGCTTATCTGCTCATTACCACATTGCTGTTTATGGGAGCTTGCTATGTGCAGATTGTCTCCTGTATCTCCTACGTGACAAGTGCTTCATTACCCCTTGGGACAATAATTGCAAATCTTTTGCTTTAGGGAGAGAATGCCAAAGTGTGGGACCACGATAGCTGAAGATCCTGTGGCTAAGGATGAAATAAAGAGACGAGAGGATGGGAAGGAAACCTGAGTTTTTAAAAAATTCATTCTTGGGATATGGGCGTCGCTGGCTGGCCAGCATTTATTGCCCATCCCTAGTTGCCCTTGACAAGGTGGTGGTGGGCTGCCTTCTTGAAACACTGATACAACTGAGTGGCTTGCTAGCCCATTTCAGAGGGCAGTTGAGAGTCAACAACATTGCTGTGGCTCTGGAGTCACATGTAGGCCAGACCAGGTAAGGACGGCAGATTTCCTTCCCTAAAGGACATTAGTGAACCAGATGGGTTTTTCTGACAATCGACAATGGTTTTACGATCATCAGTAGATTCTTAATTTCAGATATTTTTATTGAATTCAAAGCATCTGCCATGGTGGGATTCGAACCCGGGTCCCCAGACCATTTGCTGAATTTCTGGATTAATAGTCTAGTGATAATACCACTAGGCCATTGCCTCCTCTAATGTTGATGAGTCATGGCAAGGAGGATGCTAGATTAGTTGGAGGTAACAAAGACAGGAATGAGGTTTTATCAACCTATGGATGAGGTAAAGGGATTATACAATGATCAGGCAGGGGACGAGGCTCGCCCATTGCACTGGGGTGTGTTGATGCCTGCGATTGTGGTTTGCCCAGGCTGGGGTAGAGTAAAGGATCAGGGTAGCCAATGAGGTTAAACCAAGTCTTTACCTGATGCAATTTTTTAAAGCCATCTTGGCCTTTTGGCTAAGATGAAGCGTTAGATCAAGCCCGGGAGGGGGTGAAATGCCTCATCCTGTCAGCTTGGATCTTGTTTGATCGAGCTCAAGATGGGATGCAATGTCTTGTCTTGTCAGCTTGGATCTGGTTTGTTCCTCATGTGGGGACCGTGATTGGACTTAATTCGAATTGGCCTTTTTTGATTAGAAATATAGTACTGAAAGGTACCAAAAAGAAAGGTGGAGTTAGGTTGGGTGGTGTTTTGAAGATGGAAATAGATAGTCTTGGTAATGGCTAGCAATGTGGAGCTTCAAGCTGGGCAGTGAGGCTGTGCATCATAGAAATCAGTCCAAGTGAGCAACCAGTGACAAGTCAGGGGCTAGGTTCAGAGATTTTGGGAACTGTAGAGAAAAAATGAAATGACCCAAATGGAATAATAATTCAGAGGGATTGTAGAGCAAGAAACTAAAGGAGAAGAAGACCAATAAAAGCAGAAACAAACAAAGAAACAGACTGAATTCTAGAACAGAGGCAGTGTAGGGAAAATTTAAAAGTTTAATCAACGTAGATAAGAAGAGTAAGAGCAAGCGACATGAACAATGGTAAAGATAAATAGGATGATTAAAAAGGCTGAGATAATGCTGACAAAGTATAAAAGAAATGAACAATTGTAAATGGAAATGTCAAAAATGAAATGCTGCAAAAGGTAGTGTTTGTAATGAAAATAATGACAATGCAAAGCTGTGAATTAAATCGCTGAACTGAATGTAATAGCGGTCATATCTCTTGTATGAAAAGTCAGAAATGAAAATACAAGATGTGAAAAATGGTTTGGGGGCCAGCTGGAACATCCAGATGTTAATTTTGTAAATTATATTGCATTGTACACTAACAAAAACCCCTCCCGCAACCAGCTTTAACCGACAACGTGTTTGCTTCTTACATTTTAATTAAAAGTTTTCATTTTACCTTCCTGAAAACCGCTGCCTCCTCTTTGAAACCATTTCCCAAACCCTCTTTGACCAAACTTTTTGTCAGCTGTCCTAATATCTCCTTATGTGGCTCAATGTCAAATCTTAGTTTGATAACGCTCCTGTGAAGCGCCTTGGGATGTTTTATTGCATTCGAGGTGTTACATAAATACAAGTTGTTGTGGTTGTTGTTGCTCCATGCTGGGGTGTGATTCCATTGGTGGCAGCTGCCTTCTCCAAATGGTCACAAATCTGTGAGGCTCAGCAGCGAGTGTGAGGCAGGGCTAAGAATTCACACTTTGTCTAGAACAGATTGTTCTTCACTGCACCACTACCCTGATCACATCTGCATCAAAGTCAGGGTTTGTGTCACTCATTAATGAATGGGGCATTCACCCAATGATCCATCAGAAAAATGAGTAAACTGATTTAGAGCAAAAACAGAAATTGGTGAAACTGCTGAAAACAGAGTGATTGCTTCGGATCAATCATCTTTTGTCAGAACATTTTGATCAACTGGCATTAGCCTGAAACATTGGTCAAGATTTTCCAGTCCCCCTGCGGCGTGTTTTCCGGTGGAGGAGGCAGCTCGCTATTGGCCACCAATGGGATCTTCCAGTCCCACCAAAATCAAGGCGGCACGGTGGCGCAGTGGTTAGCACCGCTGCTTCACAGCTCCAGGGACCTGGGTTCAATACTGGCCTTGGTGGTAACTGGCTGTGCGGAGTTTGCGCATTCTCCCTGTGTCTGCGTGGGGTTTCCTCCGGGTGCTACGGTTTCCTCCCACAGTCCAAAGATGTGCGGGTTAGGTGGATTGGCCATGCTAAATTGCCCCTTAGTGTCCCAAGATGGATCAGCCCTGGGAAATGTGTGAGATTACAGGGATAGGATGGGAGAGAGGGCCTGGGTAAGATACACTGTCATAGAGTTGGTGCAGACCCAATGGGCTGAATGGCCTCTTCTGCACTGTAGGAATTCAATGGCCAGAATTTTACCGCCCCACGGGAATCGGAGCGGGTGAGGGGTGAACCATGGAAAAGTCCGTTGACCTCTGGTGGGATTTTACTGTTTCGGGACAAGTGTGGCTGTAAAATCCTGCCCTGTAACTCTATGAATGCCGATCTGCCACCGGGGAACCCGCCACAGGAGGTCACCTTCAGTGGGACTGAAGGACACCTTAGACACTGCAGCACTCCCTCACTACTGCACTTACGAGATTACCAAGATTGATGTGTTCAAATCCTAATGCAGAGCTGGAGCCAATCTTCTGACTCAGAATTCACTGCTGTCACTGACACAAGCTGATCCTAATATATCTTGCTCTCTGAGATTCTTTGAAGAGGGACTTAATTAATAACACTCGGGTAGAAATTGGTAGGCTTCATGGCTGCAAAGCATAGCAATTTAACAGCAGGACAATCTGCAAAAGCTTAGGTGAACTGCTGTGCTGTTGTAAACAGTACTTAAAAGGTTGAGAAAAGCCCAAATTAGAACGCTGCTCACTCATTTATTTGAAACTCATTAGTTTTTAAGGCCAAAACTAGTTATCAATTCTTGGCTTCAAATCAGGAGAAGATATGAAATGGATTCTTAGAGGAATATACATTTCAATCCTTGCACCTAAAATTACACTTTCACTGCAATACTCGTCCTGTGATCAATGCAGTGCAGAAAGTACTGTTCAGCAAATCACCCTATCACAATCTTTGCTGTTCCTAATTATAATTGGAAGATTTTCGATAGTGTAAACAGTTCATTGAATGATACAAACGTCCTTTGTCGTACTTTGTAGGTAAAGTACCAGCAAAGGACTTTACTAGTCCTTTGTAGTAACTTGTACCATCTACAAGTTACTTGCTGTATTAGGCGTACCTTGACTGAATGTTGAATTCATTTGAATCACGCAGCATGTGAAACAAAAATTCACTCAGGTAATCTGATCTATGGTGTGGTCAGCTACAAAGTCTGCCCTACACCCAGGAACTCAACCAACAGGAGATAATGGATAAAATGGTTAAGACAATGGGTGGAGATAAAATGATTTCAAATGGTTCTTGTCAATTTGTTTAAGGCAGCTCTTCACTTATTAATGGTGGGCAGTTGAAATTCTATAATCAAAGGTCAAACTAGTCTAGGCATTGGCTGAATGAGGAAAAACACAGTCCTTTGACCAAATTACAGCTTGCCAAGATAATTGATTGAAATGCGGCTATAATGGGGCCATTGTCATAAAATTTAAATTACTTGAATTATTTCTCAAATTTCCACTTGCACAGAGTTAAAAACTAACCCACTGTCTTCATTTACTAAAGCTAACATTGGAAAGATATTGACGTGACACAGTGGTTAGCACTGCTGCCTCACAACGCCAGGTTCAATTCCCGGCTTGGGACACTGTCCGTATAGAGTCGGCACGTTCTCCCTGTGTCTGCATGGGTTTCCTTTGGGTGCTCTGATTTCCTCCCACAGTCCCCAGGACGTGCTGGTTAGGTGCATTGGCCATGCTAAATTGCCCCTCAGTGTACGCGAACAGGCGCCGGACTGTGGCGACTAGGGGATTTTCGCAGTGACTCATTGCAGTGTTAATGTAAATCTATTTGTGACACAAATAAATAAATAAATTTGATAACATTACCTGTGGTTCAGAAGACGAATGGAACATTCTTGGAATCATACTGTTTGGCATGGAATCTTCTTATTTCCCTCAGATCAAAAGAATGGTAATGGTAAAATTAAGTCAAAATGTGTTAATGGTGATATTTAGAAACAAATTAAACAAAAACAAATATTTTATCAGATTCAGGGAAAGTAGTTATTAAATTAATAGAGTTAGGTATAAAGGTTAATGTTGACCGCAACAAAATCCACTCTCAGATTAACCAGCAGAGTAATGGGAAAAAGGATTGTGGATTGACGCAGCAGGAATTGTGTGGATTTCCCCTTGACATTCAATGGTATTACCATTATTGAATTCCCCTGATGCCCCAACAATGTCCTGAGGGTTACCATTGACCAGAAACTGAACTGGACCAGCCTGTAAATACTGCAGCTACAAAAGTAGAACAGAGGCTGGGAATTCTGCAGCAAGTAACTCATCTCCTGGCTCCCCAAAACCTGTCCACCATCTACAAGGCCCAAGTCAGTAGTGTGATGGGATGCCCTCCACTTCCCAGATTGAACAAAACTCAAGAAGCTTGACACCATCCAGGACAAAGCAACCCACTTAATTGGCACTCCATCCATCGCCTTAAATACACACCCTCTCCACCAGTGGCAGCAGTGTGTACCGTCTACAAGATGCACTGCAGCAACTTGCTAAGGCTCCTTCAACAGCAGCTTCCAAACCGGCAATCTCTGACACCTGGGAAGACAAGATCAGCAGGCACATGGGACTACCACTGCCTGAATTCCCTTCCAAACCACAAACCATCCTGACTTGGAACTGTATCACCGTTCCTTCACTGTTGCTGAGTCAAAATCCTGGAACTCCCTCCCTAAAGCACTGTAGGCGTGCCGACACCACACAGATTGCAATAGTTCAAGAAGGCAGCTCACCAGCATCTTGTCAAGGGCAATTAGGGATGGATAATAAATGCTGTCTAGCCAGCAACGCCTACACTGCTTGAAAAAATGTCTGAATGGGTTATGTTGAAGTGGCTGTAAAATTAGTCCTTGTGCAGATTGGATCTCTTAAGGTGAACTGAGTTATTATCCCAAATATTCTTCACCCTTGAATATTTGTGGCAGCCACTGTCTTACCGATGCTCTCTGGCTTGGGAATGTTCCATACGCTGGAGGGAGACCCATGTAGTGCCAATATAGATACCCACCCTCCCTCTCACCTCATCACTGCTCCAACTCTATAAACAGAGGCCAGTGGATCTGGGAGTGGCAGATGTAATGCAATGTCAGTAAATAATATGGGGATACAGACGGGTCACAATAATTCCAGGCTTATGGCCACCTTGTTGAACTACCTATTGAGAGCAGGAGAGAGAGAGACTGTTCATGAAATGTTGAAATTTCATAACCAATGTTGTTTTGTTGTAAAATAAGTTTAGGATGACTAGGTTGTTAGATTGCACATCTATGACAATGAAAAACAAATGCAAAATAGGAACACTTTATAGCTCCATCTCAAATATTGTGCCCAATTGTTCTTGCGTCAAATTGTGGGAGGGAGCAAGGCCTTGGTGAAAGTCAAGAGGAGGACAACAGATTAATAGGATGATAAGGTTGACCCTATTTTGAGGCCATTACTGCCTTCTTAATGTCAATTTGTGGGTGGGCTAGTTAACTCAGTTGGCTAGATGTGGTTTGGAATAACACCAAACACATGGGGTTCGATCCCTGTCCCAGTTGAGGTAGACTTGGGGCCCACCTCCTTGCTTTGGCCAGTAGTTGAATCACAGCATAAGCCATATTCAGTGACCCTCGAGGAATAGAGATTGCTTCCCAAAGAAGAGGAATGCCAATTTGGTCTACGGACATTAACCCCATTGAATTAGTCTTAACATTAGCAAGTGCTACTTTCACAGATAATCGCTGAAATCATCCAAATGTGCAGTGAGTACTGATTCAGCCAAGTCCCGAAGGGAGTCAAACAAGTTCCTGGAAGTGGAAGCTATCTTGAACCAGCCTCTCATCCATTGACTCTGTCTACACTTCCTGCTGCCTCAGCAAAGTAGCTAACATAATTAAGGACCCCACGCACTCCGGACATTCTCTTTTCCACCTTCTTCCGTTTGGAAAAAGATGCAAATGTCTGAGGCCACGTACCAACTGTCTCAAGAATAGCTTCTTCCCTGCTGTCATTAGACTTTTGAATGGACCTACCTTCCATTAAGTTGATCTTTCTCTACACCCTAGCTATGACTGTAACACTACATTCTGCACTCTCTTGTTTCCTTCTCTATGAGCGGTATGCTTTGTCTGTATAGTGCGCAAGAAACAATACTTTTCACTGTCTGCTAATACATGTGACGATAATAAATCAAATCAAATCAAATCAAGGTAGGTGGAGCTGGCTGTATTGCATCAATTACCTTCAGGGGTCAGAGAGGAATTTCCCACTTTGTTTTCCAAACTAGCCTGGACTCTCTCCCAGGCGATATATTGGAGGAGTGCGAGCATTGTTGATGATGCATCAAGATTGACAGGGACAAGCTGGATGGACCAGGGGAGTCCTTCACTGCCTCACCTTTTCAGAAGTCCCCATGTTTAGAAGCAATTAAAAGCTTGCATGATGATCAGCATAATAAAGTTAGTGTTGTTCTACAGTCTGCAAAGAACTGGAGCCTCTCACCTTTTCTTTCTAGTCTCAGTGTCAGGAAACCCATTTGCGGTTTCAGTGATACAGCTGCGTCCTAATCACATTATTGTGCTTATGATCAGGCGTCGTTTCAAAACCATTTTTGTTTGGACGTAGCTGAGCAAATTAGTAGTGGATAAACACTGGTGAGAGTTAACGTCATTTATTAAGAGTTTTTCCTAATCTGGCGTCATTGTTTGATCAATATACCTTCACATTCCCCTGCAGGTGATAATTTTGATTTCTGTGAGTTAAATAATCATATTTCATTTGATTTGATTTATTATTGTCACATGTATTAACATACAGTGAAAAGTATTTTTTTGCGCGCTATACAGACAAAACATACTATTCATAGAGTACATAGGGGAGGAGGAAAGGAGAGGGTGCAGAATGTAGTGTTGCAGTTACAGATAGGGTGAAGAGAAAGATCAGCTTAATATAAGGTAGGTCCATTCAAAAGTCTGATGGCAGCAGGGAATAAGCTGTTCTTGAGTCGGTCGGTATGTGATCTCAACAAAAGAAGGTGGAAGAGAGAATGTTCGAGGTGCGTGGGGTCCTTGATTATGCTAGCTGCTTTTCTGAGACAGTGGGAAGTGTAGGCGGAGTCATAGCTAGGGAGTCAATGGATGGGAGGCTGGCTTGCGTGATGGACTGGGCTATGTTCACAACCCTTTGTAGTTTCTTGTGGTTTCGGTCAGAGCAGGAGCCTTACCAAGCTGTGATACATCCGGAAAGGATGCATTCTATGGTGCATCTGTAATAATTGGTGAGAGTCGTAGTGGACATGCTGATTGCCAAATTATTTACATAACCTCTGGACTGTGGTGCAATAATTGTGATGGCAAAAAGTTTGTGTATTTATTTATTAGTGTCAGAAGAAGTGGCTTCAAGTTTGTCTCTAAACCATGTGTAGCAGTACCATCACAATACCAGTGTCGGTCACAGGACATTAAAGACGGCTTCTTAGATGATTAAAATTATAAGAAAAACTGAATGTTTTACCATAAGGGGTATTGGAAGACAAAAAATATAAGAGACAAATAAAAAATGAGCAAATATAAAATCTTGAAGCCAATGGAAAGTAAATATCAGGAGGAGTGCAAAGTAGTCTGGTTGATTCAATCCCCACGGGTGGAAGGGTTAAAATTACCCCATCGAGTTGATTCAATGCCGATTCACTGGGGGTCTGCCTGGGATGGGGAAATATATATAAGAAGAAAGACTTGAAAAAAATAACCGTTTGGTTGTGCAGGATTTGAGTATCATTGAGAAAAAGCACACATCAAAGTTTTTTCTCATGCACACTTTATGTAAACACTTGATGATTTTAAACACCTCTATCAAATCTCCTCTTAGCCTTTCTCCACTCCAAGGAGAACAACTCTAGCATCTCCAGTCTATCCACATTACTGTAATTGCCCTCCCTTGGAATCATTCTAGGAACACATTCACAAGAATACCAGATGTAAAGGAAACATTTCTACGCCTCTACCAGTCAGAGACCACTTGTCAACCAGTCAGCACTCTCTTCTCATGAAGTGTAAATTATTGTTTGCTTCATATTTGGCATTCGTACATATGTCCTAATGAGCACAAAACACTGTTTACAGTCAGGCTTGAAAAGAAATGTAGAGGTTCTTGTTAGAACAATGATCAAAGTATTTAAAATTAAGGAAGGAAATAGGATGGGGTAGATAGAAATAGACTGCAATAGTTTAAATTTATTCATTAGTGTCACAAGTAAACTTACATTAACAATACTGCGATGAAGTTACTGTGAAAATTCCCTAGTTGGCACACTCTGGCCCCTGTTCGGGTACACTGAGGAGAATTTAGCATGGCCAATGCACCTAACCAGCACGTCTTTCAGACTGTGGGAGGAAACCAGAGCACCCGGAGGAAACCCACGCAGACACGAGGAGACAGTGCAGACTCCACACAGAGTCTGCACTTTCTCCTCGTGTCTGCGTGTTGTGAGGCAGCAGTGCTAACCACTGTGCCATAATGCCCCCTAATAGTTGAAGCATCTAAAATGAGGAGACTTACTAGCAGAGCAAAATGAAGTAACTTTCCACAGGGATTTGTGAGGATTCAGAGTTCATGTCTAGGGTGTGAGGCAGAAACTCCATCAATGTCCAGTAGAATCACTTATTAAAGAAAAAGCAGCTGAAGAGATATGGGAACAGGACAAGTGAAATCAAGACTATTTGATTGTGTGGAGGGTAAATGCTGACATGGGCTAATTGAATCAAAAGTCTTATTTCTACATTATAGCATCTGTGGATTAAAGTGATGTACATAAGAACATAAGAACTAGGAGCAGGAGTAGGCCATCTGACCTCTCGAGCCTGCCCTGCCATTCAATAAGATCATAGCTGATCCTTTCGTGGACTCAGCTCCACTTACCTGCCTGCTCACCATAACCCTTAATTCCTTTACTGTTCAAAAATGTACCTATCCCTGTCTTGAAAACATTCAATGAGGTAGCCTCAACTGCTTCACTGGGCAGGGAATTCCACAGATTCACAACCCTTTGGGTGAAGAAGTTCCTCCTCAACTCAGTCCTAAATCTGCTCCCCCTTATTTTGAGGCCATGCCCCCTAGTTCTAGTTTCACCTGCCAGTGGAAACAACTTCCCTGCTTCTATCTTATCTATTCCTTTCATGTCTCTATAAGATCTCCCCTCATTCTTCTGAATTCCAATGAGTATAGCCCCAGTCTACTCAGTCTCTCCTCATAAGTCAACCCTCTTAACTCCGGAATTAACCTAGTGAATCTCCTCTGCACCCCCTCCAGTGCCAGTATATCCTTTCTCAAGTAAGGAGACCAAAACTATACACAGTACTCCAGGTGTGGCCTCATCAGCACCTTATACATGATGGAAAGAAAGAAATTGAGGTTCTATAGATCTTTTTCAATTAGGATATACCAAATGTGTTTCTTTAGAAGTGTAGGTACTGCTGTCAAACATGGCAACAAACATAGCAAAATTTCTCAAACAGCAAATGAGATAAATAGCCAGGTAGTCAATTGTGGTGACATTTGTTGATGTTGGAATGTTTACTACGTTACTGACAGAGTCCTTGCTCTTTAAATTGTGCCATAGGGTCTTTATTAGCTAACTGAACAGATGTACACAGCCTTCCCTTAACATCTCATCCAGAAAGGTGACACATTTGACAATGTTGCCCTTCCTTAACACTGAACTGAAGTGTCAGTCTAAATTACGTGCTGAAGTCCTGGAATAGGGTTTTAAACCTACAATCTTTTGACTCAGAAACAAATGTAACCGCGGAGTCAAGGTGACACTTAGTAGAAGCCAACAAGGTACGCTGTCAGTTCTGTATGAATCTGTACTCAACCGAGCCCGCTCACCACTGTTGTGATGCCAGTGGATTTGTTTAATGCCTTGTTAGCTCTTTACCAACATTAAAAATAGGAATTTCTTGTGTTGTGTGAACAGCAGGTTTTGAGGATTTTTATTCACCCCTGCTTGGTCCTTTGACTCTGCATTCTGCAGGCATTCACAGAGGCCCTCCATGAGGTCTTGTAGAGCCCTCTGCTGCACAGTGGAGTATTTTCTTGGCATCTCTGCCTCCAATTTTGCAATGGAGCTTCTTTCAGATAACTTCCCTCCGTATCTATACTTCAGTTGTTATCAGTCAAGTCAGAATACATTTATTTTACAGCTTTTGAATTTCTGCTCCAGCTTCTCTGATATTCTGGGGGGGTGGTTTCCATTCACTGCCACCATGTTGTATGTTAAGACGGTCTGATGAAAAGGTTCTGAGTCTTGTACGGTGGAACATTAAGTGCGGAATTCTCCCGTCCCGCTTGCCATGGGAATCGTAGCAGGCGGGAAACTCACCATGTAAAGATCCATTGATCTCGGGAAGGAGTTTTCAACCTTGGGGGAAAACGTGGCCGGAATATTCCACCCTAAGTGTTTATTGCTAACACATAACTATGTACATATATGCAGGGGCTGGGAGCTAACTCCATGCTTGCTTCTACACCAGTCTCTGTCCAGTCCACAACTAATCTAGTCTCAAGCCATGTGTCTCCTTACATCACACTGTGGGCTGTACTGTTTCCCAGTCCCACATTAACTCTTGCTATGATAGATACCCAGATACCCTGAAACTACACCTTGGGCTTTGTAAACTTTGGAAGTAAATATTTAAAAGATGAGTTTGAATTCACAACAACAATGCTTCAGCCAGAGTGAAGGTTGAGTGGGAGAAGCAGCCTTAGCTTCTTGAAGTAATCTCACACTTGCCAAAATTCAAACTGCCCTCATGTTTTGCAGCTCCCAGTGATAATGCATGGAAACTGCAATAGAATTGACTTTCTCACTGAAATCATAGAATCATAGAATCCCTACAGTGCAAAAGGAGGCTATTCGGCCCATTGAGTCTGCCCCAACCACAATACCATCCAGGCTCTATCCCTGAACCCCACATATTTACCCCACTAATCCCTCTAACCTACGCATCTCAGGACACTTAGGAGCAATTTAGCATGGCCAATACACCTAACCCACACACATTCGGACTGTGGGAGGAAACTGGAGCACCCGGAGGAAATCCACGCAGAAAACATGCAAACTCCACACAGACAGTGATCCAAGCCAGGAAGCAAGCCCAGGTCCCTGGATCTGTAAGGCAGCACTGCTAACCACAATGCCACCGTGCCGCCCTAAATTTCCCATGAGTGGGTCAAACAACATTATTTAAAGTTCTTTGGAAAGAGCATAACCAGAGGACATCATTATAGGATAGTCACCAAGAAAGAAGAAGAAACTTCTTTACAATCCTGAGGGGTCTTGACAGGGTTGATGTGGAACGCATGTTTCCACTTGTCAGAGAATCTAGAACCAGGGATCACTGTTTACAAATAAGGGGGTCATTCATTTAAGATAGAGATGAGGAGAAATGTTTTCTCGCAGAGGGTCATGAGTCTCTGGAACTCCCTTTCCCAAAAGGCAGTGGCAACAGAATCTCTACATATTTTTAAAGCAGAGCTAGATAGACTCTTGATTAACAAGGGGGCGAAAGGTTATGGGGGGGTTGGCAGGAATGTGAGGTTGAAGTTACAATCCAATCAGCCATGATCTTATTGAATGACGGAACAGACTCAAGGGGCTGAATGGCCTACTCCTGCTCCAAATTCATATGTCCATAGTACACTAAAAGTGGAGAGAATGTGGAACTCACTGCCACGGACAGTGGTTGAAACAGAGAGTATAGATGTATTTAAGGGGAAGGTAGACAAGAGGTTGAGGGAGAAGAGATTAAATGGTTGCAGTGGTAGATTTAGACAGGAAAGGCTCAAATAGAGCATGAACTTGTGGGACCAAATGGCCTGTTTCTGTACTGTCTATCCGGTCTGTGTATCCGACGTATATAAAATAGGAATGATGAAATAATTAAACACCAGCCTTTCACATTTAGCTTTTGAATCTTAATCTATCCTGATTAAATAGAATAGATTCCTTTAATTGCTGTGAGTGGCTCTAATACTAATCTTTAAAATATTAACGTTTTCTTATCACTGGAAGTCAACACTCCTTCCTACCTTGAGACCATTTGGGCAAAAGTAGAAAATAGCAATGCTACACTTGTGCAGCAGAGGGTGCTATTCTGAGGCTATCACAATGCATTCGGGACTCAATAATATATTGTAAGTAGTGAATATTGAGGTAGTCTTTTCCACTTCTTTATTCGAGTAATCTTAGCGCAGCTTTGTTGGAATCAGCTAGAGAATAGAGAATTTTAAATGTAAGTGCGCTGTGCCCAAATCCAATTATGTTTATGCTTTCCACAGTCTTTTTCCACTGGTTCCAGATTCGATTTCTTTTGACCAGGCCCTGAAATCTGTGTTGAAATTGAATAATTCCAGCAATTACACTGATTAGAGAAGGCTCTACAAACTACATTCTTTCTCTGAGGGGCACTGGCACTAGTAGAGTATTTTAAAATTATTTTGTCGTTAAAAATATTTAACTTTGGTATACAACACACAGCTCCTGCGACACAGTGGGTAATAACCCAACCTCTGAGCCAGGATTTCCGGGTTCAGATCCCACTCCATGACTTCATGATCAAGGAGGTGTGTTCACCACAGCTCAGATCCCCTGTTCCTGGGGAGGACACACACACACACACAAGCACCAGTGAGCTACTCAGAAAATGTGCTAGAAGTTCCCATTCGAGAACTGCATGAGAAGGTCAAACTACTAAAAGGACAAAAAACAGTACAGCATACGAACAGGCCCATCAGCCCACCAAGCCTGCGCCAACACATGACACCTTTAGGTTCTAAAAACATTTTGCCTCTGCGCAATCCGTATCCCTCCATTCCCTGCCTATTCATGTATCTAACAAGATGCCTCTTAAACGTTGCTATTGTATCTGCTACTACCATCTCCGCTGGCAGCGCATTCCAAGCACTTACCACCCTCTGTGTAAGAAACCTGCCTCTCACATCTCCTTTAAATTTTTCCCCTTTTACCTTGAACCTATGTTCCCCAGTAATTGACATTTCTACCTGGGAAAAAAGACTCCGACTATCCATCCTATCCATGCCTCTCATCATTTTGTAAACTTCTAAAAGGTCGCCCCCTCAGCCTCCAATGTTCAAGTGAAAACAAACTAAGTTGGTCCAATCTCTCCTCATAGCTAATACCCTCCAAACCAGGCAACATCCTGGTAAACCTTTCCTGTACCCTCTCCAAAGCCTTCTGATGGGCAATTACTCTACATCCTGGAACTGTCCGACACACTGCGACTGATCCAACTCGCTGAGCAGAATAGTTACGGATGACAAGTTAGTTCTAACTCCTGGGTAACCATGGTATTGACACCCCCGACCACTTGAGTACCCCTGACTTATCCGACATACTTATCTCCTCTCCTGCCAAAGTGGATGGGTACCTTTAAACATATTGGTGTATGGCGACAAGTGGCTTAAAAAGAGCGCATGGTTTTACTTGCCCAATCCTGCTGCCCTGCACCTGGGGGAGTCTGGAGTTATTACGCTGCACATTTCTCACTAGGTCTGGATCAGAGTTCTGGGTGAGAAATGTGCAGTTTCCAACTTTGACAAGTAAAAAGGAGCAGAATGGCAGTCTGATTGCCATTCCACTTTGGGTCAATGTAGCCAAACCAATTGATTATTAATCCTTCCAATCCACCATGGGACAGCACAGTGGCACAGTGGTCAGCACTGCTGCCTCATAGCGCCAGAGACCTGGGTTCAATTCTGGCCTCGGGTAACTGTCTCTGTGCAGTTTGCGCATTCTCCCTGTGTCTGTGTGGGTTTCCTCTGGGAACCCACGCAGACACGGGGAGAACATGCAGACTCCGCACAGACAGTCACCCAAGCCGGGAATCGAATATGGGTATCTGGTGCTGTAGGCAGCAGTGCTAACCACTGTGTCACCGTAAATGATGTTCAGATTATGTGGATTGGCCATGCTAAATTGCCCCTTAGTGTCAGGGGGATTAGCAGGGTAAATATGTGGTTTTACGGGGATCGGGCTTGGGTGGGATTGTTGTTAGTGCGGGCTCAGTGGGACGAATGGCCTCCTTCTGCACTGTAGTGATTCTATGATTTGACAAGTGGTATAGACTGGAAGACTAGGAAGTCCCCTGATCAGTCATGCTTGGTGCAAAGTTGCGTCCATCAAGCTATATAGCCTCTGGCAACAAGTCAGCGACTTGTTTCAGGAAATACTGTCATTGGAAACAGATTTAAGCACGTGCTTTGCCTACTTCAGGTGCCACTAGGCATGGCAAGAGAAAAGAAGAGTGTACAACAAGACATGGGAACACCACCACCTGCAAGTTGCCCTACAAGCCACTCACCGTCCTGACTTGGAAATATATCGCCGTTCCATCGCAGTCGCTGGGTTAAAATCCTGGAATTCCCTCCCCAATGGCATTGTGGGTCAATCCACAGAACATGGGCTGCAGCGATTCAAGAAGGTAGCTCACCATCACCTTCTCAAGGGCAACTAGGGATGGGCAATAAATGCTGGTGAGCCATTGACGCTCATGTCCCACGAATGAATAAAAAAAAGAAAACATACACTCACATGGTTCAGCATCATTTTCTAAAGACACTTCCGATGATTTTCAATCAGTTTGCTCACAGGTAGATGACTAGAATGCTGATTAAAGATGTCTAGCCTTGCTAAGGAACCCATTTTCACTGTATTGAAGTTTAAAGTTTACTTATTAGTCACAAGTAAGGCTTACATTAACACTGCAATGAAGTTACTGTGAAATTCCCCTGGCCGCCACAGTCTGGCACCTGTTCAGGTCAATGCACCTAACCAGCACGTCTTTCAGACTGTGGGAGGAAATGGGAGCACCCGGAGGAAACCCATGCAGACACGGGAAGAACGTGCAAACTCCGCACAGACAGTGACCTGAGTCGGGAATCGAACCTGGCTCCCTGGGTGCTGTGAGGGAGCAGTGCTAACTACTCTGCCACCGTGCAATAAAACTGTGCCAGGTTAACACTCTTCAACATATCATTTTTAACAGAAAGAAGAAAAGGAAATAGCCCCATTCTATTACAAAGCCCAGTTGTGATAGCCCATGAAACATTTAACACTTGCAAAAGCATTATAGCAGAAATGTGAACCAGAAATGTGTCCCCGTAAAACTATTGCCTTAAACATTAATAGGATTTAAACACTCTACAAACACTTGACCAAATGATAGTAAAAAATGAGACAAGTCGCATTTGTATAAAATAAAATTGCCCTTTGCTTCAAAGCTCAGATTCAAGATCAGTGAAAATCTATGGGTAGCAGACACATAACTAATGTTAGCTTTTATACATACTGAGGGCATATAGTCAGGAGCAGCAGGAGTGCATTGGTCCATTTACACAATAGGCCGGTTTAAAGAATTGAACACTTCATTTATTATTCCAAAAGACAGTCAGATTCAAATGCTAATTTGCTGAATCAAACATCCTTTTTGAATGCTAAACAATCTCATCCTAACCACCGTGCCCCTTCGCAACCATTTGTTCTCAGTTTCATTTAGCGCTGTGCCGTGGTTAAGGTACTCAAACGGGGATCCTGACCTATGACTGCCATTCTCCCTGTTATTGTTCACATTGTGCAGCCAAGTCCCCTCTGCAGGACCGAAACGCCCGATGGCAGATTTCAACAGGCATGAAAACTCATGCCGTGGACTGTCTCACAGGCCTCAAGTTCACTTACTCTCCACTGTCTGATGCCATCTGCAGTGAGAGGACCATGTGGGTGCAGATAACAGCAAATAAGGGGGAAAGAAAATAAAACAGATTGCTGCCGCAATCATTCACAGCAACCGGGAGTCTGGAGTTACATTGCTTGTTTTAAAAAGGCCAAGACTGCGCTGCCAAATCCCACGTCCCTAGAGACAAGGCTGTTGTTTTCCTAAATCACTCATTTATTCTTGCAGCTGCTTCACAACCTTGTTCTGATACTCCTTTCCTTCAGTCAGTTCTGTCGGGACCAGATAAGGAACACTACAGTTCCGACTGTAAAAAGGTATCAAGCACTGCACACAAATGCAGAAACACACAGAATGTAACACACACACAGATATACTGACGCACACACACACACACACACAGGGATATACTGACGCATACACACACACACACACAGATATACTGACGCATACACACACACAGATATACTGACGCATACACACACACACACACAGATATACTGACGCATACACACACACACAGATATACTGACGCACACACACACACACACACACAGATATACTGACGCACACACACACACACACAGATATACTGACGCACACACACACACACACAGATATACTGACGCACACACACACACACACACAGATATACTGACGCATACACACACACACAGATATACTGACGCACACGCACACACACACACAGATATACTGACGCATACACACACACACAGATATACTGACGCACACACACACACACACACACACAGATATACTGACGCACACACACAGATATACTGACGCACACACACACACACAGATATACTGACGCACACACACACACACAGATATACTGATGCATACACACACAGATATACTGATGCATACACACACACACACAGGGATATACTGACGCACACACACACACACACACAGATATACTGACGCATACACACACACAGGGATATACTGACGCATACACACACACACAGGGATATACTGACGCATACACACACACACAGATATACTGACGCATACACACACACAGATATACTGACACATACACACACACACAGGGATATACTGACGCATACACACACACACAGGGATATACTGACGCATACACACACACACAGGGATATACTGACACATACACACACACACACACACACAGAGATATACTGACGCATACACACACACACAGGGATATACTGACGCATACACACACACAGACATACTGACACATACACTCACACACACAGAGATATGCTGACACATACACTCACACACACAGACATACTGACACATACACTCACACACAGACATACTGACACATACACACACACACACACAGACATACTGACACATACACACACACACACAGATATACTGACACATACATTCACATGAGTTTTAAGTTTATTTATTAGTGTCACAAGTCGGTTTACGTTAACACTGCAATGAAGTTACTGTGAAAATCCCCTAGTCGCCACACTCCGGCGCCTGTTCGGGTACACTGAGGGAGAATTTAGCATGGCCAATGCACCTAATCAGCACGTCTTTCAGAATGTGGAAGGAAACCGGAGCACCCGGAGGAAACATGCAGACTCCACACAGACAGTGACCCAAGCCGGGAATCAAACCCAGTTTCCTGGCGCTGTGAGGCAGCAATGCTAACCATTGTGCCACCTGCACATATAGAAAGGCACACACACAGACACACACACAGACACAACAGACACACACACAGACACACACACACACACATCAATGGCTCCTTGCACATGTGCAATGTGTCGATCAACTTTGTTCTAATGACTACTATGCTATATCCAATATATGTAGAGAAAAAAATAGCCGTCTGGGATACAAACTGCACACGAAAAGGAAAGAATGAGCTGGGAGGGGGAAAGTCATGACAATTCTAGAAGAAAGAATGCTGTACACCATGTACAAGATTTAATTTGCAAGTTAGAGGGAGTGAGGCATGGAGGGGGCAGGACCTAGGGAAATGAACCCCCGAAATCTGACGATGAACACTTGATTGGGTGTGTGACCAGCATGGAGTAGACTGTTTACAGACATTCAGATAGTTAATAACATACCACCTCATAATGTACAAAAACACACCATATCATTAAAATGCAAAACCCCAACTTCCCTGATGTCTTGGTGAATCTATCAGGTTAGAAGCTGAAACATATAAACAAGGAGGAGACAGTTAGTCCACAATGAGTCCACAACCCAGCTCAGTCAGTCCCTGTCAGTCCACAACCAACCCATAGTTAGTAACACAAGCAGGAACTGGGCAACAACATTACATTTAGATTACAGTACTGACTGTATTTGACATTCTACCGGTATTAGTCTTAGACTCTGTTTGTTGAAGAACACAAGACCAATACCTCCTCTTGGAGTAAGCTGGTTGCCATGGTGCCAGACAGTTCTACTTCCCTTTGGGATGCTCTGACGCATCTTGGAGAATTCCTGTGACAAGTTGTCGCCTCTAGTCATTACCTGCTTCCTTCTATCATCATCTTCACTTCCCAGCTTTTGCTAACACTCTATTAATTTCTGCGGCGCTTATACCATGATGACACAGTGGTTAGCACGGCTGCCTCACAGCGCCAGGGACCCGGGTTCGATTCCTGGCTTGAGTGACTATCTCCGCGGAGTTTGCACATTCGCCCCGTGTCTGCGTGGGTTTCCCCCTGACACTAAGGGGCAATTTAGCACGGCCAATCCACCTAACCTGCACATCTTTGGACTGTGGGAGGAAACTGGAGCACCCGGAGGAAACCCACGCAGACACAGGGAGAACATGCAAATTCCACACAGATAGTGAACGGGCCAGGAATCCAACCTTGGTCCCCAGTGCGGAGAGGTAGCAGTGCTAAGCAGTGTGCCACCATGCCGCTCCATTGCAGTGTTAATGTAAGCTTACTTGTGACACTAATAAATAAAATTTAAAGTTTAAGTTTTACCTCATTTCTCTCCATGTTTAAAGCTCATAAACTGTATCAATACACCCAATGAGTTTTGCGTACATTCAGGCAAAATTTGCATATGTTTTTGAATATCTGTCATTCTTCACTGTTCAAAGACACCATGTTTTGAAAAGTCCCCATGTCTGCTCAAGATCTAAGTCCTGCAAAAACCATCTGACTTTGAAAACCTGCTGGCCTCCCAGAAAGGCTTCTGAATGGGGCTAATCTCTACACCACCTAAACTATTTTAACATATCGCAAAGAAATAATAACTAAATGTCATGGCCGATAGATAGGGGAGGCGATGGCCTAGTGGTATTATTGCTAGACTATGAATCCAGAAACTCAGCTAATGTTCTGGCGACCTGGATTCAAATCCCGCCACGGCAGGTGGTGGAATTTAAATTCAATAAAAAATATCTGGAATTAAGGATCTACTGATGACCATCTGTCGATTATCTGGTTCACTAACGTCCTTTTAGGGAAGGAAATCTGCTGTCCTTGCCTGTTCTGGACTACATGTGACACAGCAATGTGGTTGACGCTCGAGTGCCCTCTGAAATGGCCTGGCAATCCACTTAGTTCAAGGGCAAGTAGGGATGGGTAATAAATACTGGCCCAGCCAGCGATGCCCATGTCCCACCAATGAAATCAAAAATAAAATGGCCAATTCCAACACTTGGGTTCCCTTCCATGGAATCACTCGATTGAAGGAAGTTAGGTCAGACACTGTAATTGCCAAATTTCAATTAGTCTGACAGACAGCAAATTCCAAATGAGGCATTTTGCGCCTTCCTTTTTCGAAGTGCTTGGATCAGGATAAGAAGACGTGCTTTCAGATCGTGGTTCGGTTCCAACATCTCGTTATCTTGTTCATATACCACGTTAATCACTCTTTTATGTTTGAAGGTTGGCTGCCTTGCTCAGGCTGGTACAAGCGTGTTAATTAGGAACACCTGGCTACATCAGAAGGTGCGAACACCTTTTCTGTTTTCCTGAGATTTTTCCGAATGCAAAGATGAAGCATTTTAACCGAGGTTCTCTCCGAGTACCTCCGCCGACCGCCTCGCCAGAGACAGCAGCCACGAGACAGCTGGCAGCAAAGTGAGTGGCAGCAGGCTACAGGAGAGTTGGCACACGTGAGAGTGGCACAGCTACATGAGAGCTGGCAGGTGTGGCAGGGGAAGCAGCAGAATCCGAAACCTGGCACCGTCAGGAACAGGACAGCCTGGAGGCTAGGGGTGAGAGAGGCAACGCAAGCACTTGATGTAGTGGCAGACAATATAATTACAGAACTGGCAGCAGCATGAGAGATCCAGAAGGAGAAAGACTTACATTTATATTGCGTTTTCCATAACCAGAGGATGTCCCAAAGAAATACTTTGGAAGTGTGATTGCTGTTGTAACGTAGGAGATGCAACAGCCAACTGGTGCACAGCAAGATCCAACAAATAGCGACATGTTAATCAGCAGATTGTTTTTTTTTGAGTGGCATTGATTGAGGGATAAATATTGTCCAGACCCTGGGTATCACTCTCTTCTTGTTTGGAATAGTGCCACGGGATCTTTCACATTCAGCTAAGGATCTGATCTGTCGGATGAAACTCAGCGGCTCACGAGGAAAGTCAGCATACAAAATTTACAAGAGAATCCCATTGTGCCTCATTCCTATTCCAGATGTTTGCTCCTCTCACACTTTGTGGTCACCCTAACATTCCATTCTCTCTGCAGCTCGGGAGAAATTCCATTGGGGAGGTGACTCAGGCAAGCTTTGGTGGTGTTGGCAGCTGCCAAGATCTGAGCACATGCTTGTGACCAATATTAGAGTTAATTTTTGCTGTGAGTGCAGCATCCGTGCAAGGCAGAGCTACTTCGCATGAACGCTCTGTTACAATTGCAACTTGAATCTAGCTACAGTTCAGTCTGACATGGAAAAGCCGAGTGAAATCCGATTTACCTTCCCTCTGAAGTCATTTTGTGACTTAACACCTTACTTATATCAGACAAGCTTATCCAAAACAACATTGCACTGACGTCAGACTGATAGTCAAGTATGTTCTGAAAATGGATAAATGCATTATACCTGTACATCCTTGACCGCTCACCTGCAATCAAAGAATCCCCGACAGTGCAGAAGGAGGTCATTCAGCCCATCGAGCCTGCGCCCACCACAATCCAACCCAGGCCTTATCCCCATAACCTCATGCATTTACCCTGCTGGCCCCCCCTGACACTAAGGGGCAATTTAGCATGGCCAATCCACCTAACCTGCACATCTATGAACTGTGGGAGGAAACTGGAGCACCCGGAGGAAACACACGCAGATGGGGGGAGAATGTGCAAACTTCACCCAGACAGTGACCCGAGGCTGGAATTGAACCCGGGTCCCTGGCATTGCGAGGCAGCAGTGCTAACCACTGTGCCACCCCTCAGGTGGGATTATATGGGATGGACCAGACCACCAAGAAAGGCATTGAGGACTGACTAATCCTGAAATTCAAGAGAGAATTGGTGGACGTCTGAAGAAACATTTGGAAGATGGATGCAACTTGTACTGTGGAACATGTATCCCAAAGGCTACAACTGACTGCCTATTTCCACCAATCTTGTTTATTTCTATGTTCCAGTGTTTTGTACCTAATTTATTCTCCTGATTACTGCAATGCTTGCTTTGGGGAGATAAGCAAAGAAAAATGTTCATATCACAGATGATGTGAACACTGAAATAGGAATATTGCTCACCTCGTTGTAGCTGTGGAGATATTTTATAACCTGTATTGCAATATTGTGAAGCAAATAAGAGACACAGAAGTGCCTGGAATTATAATTTTATTTCATTTAAGCAGCGGCTGAGAATAACTAATTATATTTTGACAATCATGAATAAACATCTACTACTCAACACCAACTAGCAGTAAACACACAAGGGACGGAGTGGACTTTTATCTAATCAAATTCTTGCCTTTTTTCTGCATAAATTAATCTTTGAAGCTAAATTTCTTTTCTCTAAACTAGCAAGAATATTATTGCCTCGAGAGAGTACAGGGATAAATAACAAAAATGATTCTGGGTATCAGGAAATTCAATTTATGAGATAGTGAGAAATGGAACTCAAGCCAGCACATTTTTACAGTGCGCACATACACGGCTTGTATGGTATGATTTATTTGTCAAGTCAAATTGCTCCCATCGCCAATGGCAGACACGTAACCAAGGCTCAAGAAGCTCGCTCCAGAAACGGCTCAACCTTGGAAAGGATAAGGGCTCATGAAATTTGCAGAGAAAACTGGAGTGGAGTGCAATGGAGTGGAGTGGAGTGGAGTAGAGTGGGATGGAGTGGAGTGGAGTGGAGTGGAGTGCAATGGAGTGGAGTGGAGTGGAGTAGAGTGGGATGGAGTGGAGTGGAGTGGAGTGGAGTGCAATGGAGTGGAGTGGAGTGGAGTAGAGTGGAGTGCAATGGAGTGGAGTGGAGTGGAGTGGGATGGAGTGGAGTGGGATGGAGTGGAGTGGGATGGAGTGGAGTGGAGTGGAGTGGAGTGGAGTGGAGTGGGATGGAGTGGAGTGGGATGGAGTGGAGTGGAGTGGAGTGGAGTGGGATGGAGTGGAGTGGGGTGGAGTGGGATGGAGTGGAGTGGAGTGGAGTGGAGTGGGGTGGAGTGGGATGGAGTGCAGTGGAGTGGAGTGGAGTGGAGTGGAGTGGAGTGGGATGGAGTGGAGTGGAGTGGAGTGGAGTGGGATGGAGTGGAGTGGGGTGGAGTGGAGTGGGATGGAGTGCAGTGGAGTGGAGTGGAGTGGGATGGAGTGCAGTGGAGTGGGGTGGAGTGGAGTGGGATGGAGTGGAGTGCAGTGGAGTGGAGTGCAGTGGAGTGGAGTGGAGTGGAGTGCAGTGGAGTGGAGTGGAGTGCAGTGGAGTGGAGTGGAGTGGAGTGGAATGGAGTGGAGTGGAGTGGGGTGGAGTGGGGTGGAGTGGAGTGGAATGTAGTGGAGTGGAGTGGGGTGGAGTGGAATGGAATGGAGTGGAGTGGAGTGGAGTGGAGTGGAGTGCAGTGGAGTGGAGTGGAGTGCAGTGCAGTGGAGTGGAGTGCAGTGCAATGCAGTGGAGTGGAGTGGGGTGGAGTGGGGTGGGGTGGAGTGGAATGGAGTGGAGTGGAGTGGAGTGGAGTGGAATGGAGTGGACTGGGATGGAGTGCAGTGGAGTGGAGTGGAGTGGAGTGGAGTGGAGTGGAATGGAGTGGAGTGGAGTGGAATGGAGTGGAGTGGAGTGGAATGGAGTGGAGTGGAGTGGAATGGAATGGAGTGGAGTGGAGTGGAGTGGAGTGGAATGGAGTGCAGTGCACTGGAGTGCAGTGGAGTGGAGTGGAATGGAGTGGAGTGGAGTGCAATGCAGTGGAGTTGAGTGGAGTGGAGTGGAGTGGAGTGGAATGGAGTGGAGTGGAGTGGAATGGAATGGAGTGGAGTGGAGTGGAGTGCAGTGCAATGCAGTGGAGTGGAGTGGAGTGGGGTGGAGTGGGGTGGAATGGAGTGGAGTGGAGTGGAATGGAGTGGAGTGGGGTGGAGTGGAGTGGAATGGAGTGGAGTGGAGTGGAGTGGAATGGGATGGAGTGCAGTGGAGTGGAGTGGAGTGGAGTGGGATGGAGTGCAGTGGAGTGGAGTGGAGTGGAGTGGAATGGAGTGGAGTGGAGTGGAGTGGAGTGGAGTGGAATGGAGTGGAGTGGAGTGGAATGGAGTGGAGTGGAGTGGAATGGAGTGGAGTGGAGTGGAGTGGAATGGAGTGGAGTGGAGTGGGATGGAGTGCAGTGGAGTGGAGTGGAGTGGAGTGGAATGGAGTGGAGTGGAGTGGAATGGAGTGGAGTGGGGTGGAGTGGGGTGGAGTGGAATGGAGTGGAGTGGAGTGCAGTGCAGTGGAGTGCAGTGGAGTGGAGTGGAATGGAGTGGAGTGCAGTGCAATGCAGTGGAGTGGAGTGGAGTGGGGTGGAGTGGAATGGAGTGGAATGGAGTGGGGTGGAGTGGAGTGGAGTGGAGTGGAGTGGAGTGGAGTGCAGTGCAGTGGAGTGGAGTGGAGTGGGGTGGAGTGGAGTGGGGTGGAATGGAGTGGAGTGGAGTGGGGTGGAGTGGAATGGAGTGGGGTGGAGTGGAGTGGAGTGGAGTGGAGTGGAGTGGGGTGGAGTGGAGTGGAGTGGAGTGGAGTGGGATGGAGTGGAATGGAGTGGGGTGGAGTGGAATGGAGTGGGGTGGAGTGGAGTGGAGTGGAGTGGAGTGGAGTGGGGTGGAGTGGAGTGGAGTGGAATGGAGTGGGGTGGAGTGGGGTGGAGTGGAGTGGAGTGGAGTGGGGTGGAGTGGAGTGGAGTGGAGTGCAGTGCAGTGGAGTGGAGTGGGGTGGAGTGGGGTGGAATGGAGTGGGGTGGAGTGGAATGGAGTGGGGTGGAGTGGAGTGGAGTGGGGTGGAGTGGAGTGGAGTGGAGTGGAGTGGAGTGGAGTGGGATGGAGTGGAATGGAGTGGGATGGAGTGCAGTGGAGTGGAGTGGAGTGGGGTGGAGTGGAGTGGAGTGGGGTGGAGTGGAATGGAGTGGGGTGGAGTGGAGTGGAGTGGAGTGGGGTGGAGTGGAGTGGAGTGGAGTGGAGTGGAGTGGGGTGGAGTGGAGTGGAGTGGGGTGGAGTGGAGTAGAGTGGAGTGGAGTGCAGTGCAGTGGAGTGGAGTGGAGTGGGGTGGAGTGGGGTGGTGGAGTGGAGTGGGGTGGAGTGGAGTGGGGTGGAATGGAGTGGAGTGGAGTGCAGTGCAGTGGATTGGAGTGGGGTGGAGTGGAGTGGAGTGGAGTGGAGTGGGGTGGGGGTAGAGGGTAATTGAAATTTAATTTGATTTGATTTATTATTGTCACGTGTATTGGGATACAGTAAAAAGTATTGTTTCTTGCGCGTTATACAGACAAAGCATACCGATCATTGAGTACATATGGAAGAAGAAAAGGAGAGAGTGCAGAATGTAGTGTTACAGTTATAGCTAGGGTGTAGAGAAAGACCAGCTTAATATAAGGTAAGTCCATTCAAAAGTCTGATGGCAGCAGGGAAGAAGCTGTTCTTGAGTCGGTTGGTACGTGATCTCAGACTCTTGTATCTTTTTCCCCGACGAAAGACGGTGGAAGAGAGAATGTCAGGGGTGTGTGGGGTCCTTAATTATGCAGGCTGCTTTTCTGAGGCAGCGGGAAGTGTAGACAGAGTCAACGGATGGGAGGTTATGGGTTTGGAAGGTGCTGTGTAAGGAGCCTTGGTGAGTTCCTGCAATGTATCTTGTAGATAGTGCACAGAGATGTTATGTAGGGCCTTGGAGGGGGAGTTGCAGGTGATGGTGTTCCCATGTCAGTGACTGTGTTCCCATGTATCTGCTACTCTTATCCTCCTAGGTGGTAGAGTTCAATGTGGAGAAGTGTGAAGTGATGTTCTTTGGGAGGACAAATATGGAAAGACAGTAACATGATAAATAGCACCATTTTGAAAAGTATAGAGTAGCTGAGAGGCTTTGGCATTCACGGACTAAAATCTTTAATGGTGGCAAAGCAGATTGATAAGGTGGTTAGAAAAACACATGGGATACTTGGGTCTCTAAATAGAAGAATGGAATCTAAAAGCAAAGAAATCACTTTAGAACTTTCTAAATCACTGGTTCGGCCTTAGCCGAAAAGTTCTGAGCAACAAACTTCAGGAAAAAGATCTTAGAAGGGCTTCAAGTGTTGTTTACCGGGATGTTGCCTAAGAAGAGACTGGGAAAGTTAGGACAGTCCTCCTTAGAACAGGGAAGGATTTTCAAGATGAAGAGAGGTTTTGATAGAGTAGATAAGGAGTTTTTAATTCCCTCCAGCTATGGGTCAATAACTAGAAGTCATAGATTCAAAATCATCGGCCAAAATATCTGGAGCGGAGATGAGACAATTTTTTTTCACACAGAGAATTGTTGGAAACTGGAACTACCTGCTGCTACCTGACAAGGTGGAGGAAATTGATTCCATATATAATTTCGAAAGGGAACAGCGCAGGTACTTTATTGATGATCAGGAACTTACAGGGTTACAAACAAAAAACAGGGATGTGGGACTTAAGCACAACTGTTCTTTCAAAGACCCAACACATGTAAGATGGGCTGAATGGCATCCTTTTTTTGCCAGAAGTTTCTATGATTCAGTCGATATTCACTTAAGGTATTTTGCTTGTTCCTTCCCAGTTCGATTTACTGAGTAAAGCCATAGTTTTCTAATTACAAATCTTTTGTGTTATTCTTAACCACAAAATTTGCTCACAGCTGAAACCTCGCCAAAATTTTTGATTGAATTGTCTACAATTCCCGCTGCCTCGGCAAAGCAGCCAGCATAATCAAGGACCCCACACACCCCGGACATACTCTCTTCCACCTTCTTCCGTCAGGAAAAAGGTACAAAATTCTGAGAACACGTACCGACCGACTCAAGAGCAGCTTCTTCCCTGTTGCCATCAGACTTTTGAATATATTAAGCTGATCTTTATCATAGAATCCCTACAATGCAGAAGGAAGCCATTCGGCCCATCGAGTCTGCAGCGACAACAATCCCACCCAGGCTCTATCTCCATAACCCTACATACTTACCCCATTAATCTCTCAACCCATGCATCCTGGGACACTAAGGGACAATTTAGCATGGCCAATCAAGCAAACCCGCAGATCTTTGGACTGTGGGAGGAAACAGGAGCACCCGGAGGAAACTCACGCAGACACAGGGAGAACAAACTCCACACAGACAGTGACCCAAGCCAGGAATCAAACCCAGGTCCCTTGAGCTGTGAGGCAGCCGTGCTAACCACTGTGCCACCTTGCCGCCTTTTCTTTTCACTCTATCTGTAACTGCAACAATGTATTCTGCACCCTCTCCTTTCCTTCTCCTCTATGTACTCTATGAATGTTATGTTGTGAAGCGTGCAAGAAACAATACTTTTCACTGTATCCCAATACAATAATAAATCAAATCAAATCAAAAAGCGAAACATGATTATCAATAGACTTACTTGTCAACCCCTAATCCCCGAAGACTAAGGGCTCAAAGTCCAGCCTGCTGGTTATCAGTGGTCCTGACCCAGCCCCAAAACCTGGAATTGGATTATTTACGTAACAGGAGTGGGTGCCTGTGCCTTTTCTAGGGTTTCCTAGATGTCTACCTTATGAAGAGTGATGCGCGATTAATTCACTCAGGAGGCTGGATCGTACCCAGGAAATAAAGGCTTTTATTAGCAACAAGAATGGAGCAAACTGCTTAACAATACAATAAGAAGTTTAACAACACCAGGTTAAAGTCCAACAGGTTTATTTGGTAGCAAAAGCCACACAAGCTTTCGAGGCTCTGAGCCCCTTCTTCAGGTGAGTGGGAATTCTGTTCACAAACAGAACTTATAAGACACAGACTCAATTTACATGAATAATGGTTGGAATGCGAATACTTACAACTAATCCAGTCTTTAAGAAACAAAACAATGGGAGTGGAGAGAGCATCAAGACAGGCTAAAAAGATGTGTATTGTCTCCAGACAAGACAGCCAGTGAAACTCTGCAGGTCCACGCAACTGTGGGAGTTACAAATAGTGTGACATAAATTCTGATTCTAGGATCGCATGATAAAGACTCAGGAGGAAAAAAGCAGAAATATTTATGTGAAATAGTGTGACATAAACCCAATATCCCGGTTGAGGCCGTCCTTGTGTGTGCGGAACCTGGCTATCAGTTTCTGCTCCGCGACTCTTCTTACTGTGTTTACCCCAGTCCAACGCCGGCATCTCCACATCATAACAATACAATCCCAGACTAAAGGGTCACTAGGAAGTGCAGTGACCTTTATACTCCTATAGATAGGCGGAGCCAACCGGAGTGTACCACAGAACAATACCAACAGGTGGAACACCCCAACCCTAACCCCAACAGTAACAAGAGTAACATATGTACAAGTACCCATAGTGATAACCATCTATGGTTCAGTACCCATAGTGGTAACCATCTATGGTTCACCACAAAGAGTCAGGAATTTCTGAGCTGTCTCCTGCCACTCTTTGAAGTTCCAATTAGGAAACTGGTATTGTGGGCCACAGTTGTATCAGAGTTCTCCCCTGGTATCCTGTGTACCTGATCATACAGGCAGGCTTTGCATTGGAGGGATGGAAATTATATGCATTTATATAACACTGGCAACAAACCCTGAGAAGGCCCTAAGCACTTTCCATCCAATTAAGTCTTCTGAAATGGCCCCACTGTGGCAATGTAAAGAATGCAGCAATCAATTTGTGTACATTAAGATCGCACAAGGTGCAATGAGACCATGAGCAGACGATCTGTTTCAGTAATTATGGTTGAGGGATAAATAGTGGCCAGGTCACGGAGGAGAACTTGCCTCGGAGTTATCTAAACTTAGGGAACCTGCAAAGCACAGAAAACATTGCAGTCTGCATTTTTTGGGACAGTCATTCACGCAGCCCTACGAGGTTAGAGGCCTTACTGGCTGCATATTTTTAATACAACAATCTCTTAAAGATATTGCCTCTCTGTTAGTCGTGCTTTTAAACAGAGATCACCATGTGCCCATGGGCGGCACGGTGGCACAGTGGTTAGCACAGCTGCCTCACAAGCGCCAGGGACCTGAGTTCAATTCCGGTCTTGAGTCTCTGTCTGTGTGGAGTTTGCACGTTCGCCCCGTGTCTGCCTGGGTTTCCTCCGGGTGCTCCAGTTTTGTCCCACAGTCCAAAGATGTGCGGGTTAGGTTGATTGGCCATGCTAAATCAACTCTAGTGTCAGAGGGATTAGCAGGGTAAATATGAGGGGTTGCGGGAATGGGGCCTGGGTGGGATTGTGGTCAGTGCAGTCTTGATGGGCCGAATGGCCTCATTCTGCACTGCAGGGATTCTATGATTCTCTTCTTCAAGTAGTGCCATTGGATCTTTTATGTCAATTGCACAGAACAAACATTGCCTTGGCTTAAAAAATCTCATCCAAAAGTCAGCACATCCTGCAGTGTCGCAGCCCCCTCAGTACTGCACTGACGTATTATCTTGGAATTAGTTCTTAAGTCTCTAGACCTGGGATTGAACGCAGAGTCTTCTGACTCAGAGGTGAACCAAGGCTTAGTACGCAGGTAGAACTGCCAGGATTTCCAACACGTGGCCTCATTCATCCAGTCCTGCCAGGTTTCCGATCTCAGCATGGGGTGAGGGAGGGCTGGGGAGAATAGTTGACACACATAGCCTCTGCCTCCACAGATCCAACAGATTTCAATCCCACATCAGCCCGTTATGCAGCAGCTCCAGTCAGGCCTGGGAAGGCTGCTGTCTAAGTGGTGGTGAGTCATAGCGAGAACACGAAAGCATTCATTCCCAGGGCTGTAACTGAGTTAGTTGGTCTCAATGGGGAGGCGATGGCCTAGAGGTATTATTGGTAGACCATTAACCCAGAAACTCAGCTAATGTTCTGGGGACCCGGGTTCAAATCCCGCTATGGCAGATGGTGGAATTTCATAGAAGAATCATCATAGAATCATCATAGAAACTCTACAGTACAGAAAGAGGCCATTTGGCCCATCGAGTCTGTACCGACCGCAATCCCACCCAGGCCCTACCCCCATATCCCTATATATTTACCCACTAACTCCTCTAAGCTGCACATCTCAGGACACTAAGGGGCAATTTTAGCATGCCAATCAATCTAACCCGCACATCTTTGGACTGTGGGTGGAAACCGGAGCACCCGGAGAAAACCCACGCAGACACGAGGAGAATGTGCAAACTCCACACAGACAGTGATCCAAGCCGGGAATCGAACCCAGGTTGCTGGAGCTGTGAAGCAGCAGTGCTAACCACTGTGCTACCGTGCCGCCCAATTTGAATTCAATAAAAAATATCTGGAATTAAGAATCTACTGATGACCATGAAACCATTGTCGATTGTCAGAAAAACCCATCTGGTTCATTAATGTCCTTGAGAGAAGGAAATCTGCCATCCTTACCTGGTCTGGCCTACATGTGACTCCAGAGCCACAGCAAAGTGGTTGACTCTTAACTGCCCTCCAAGGACAACTAGGGATGGGCAATAATGCTGGCCCAGCCAGTGACACCCATGTCCCATGAATGACTGAAAAAAATTAGGACACCAGTTTGGCTGCTATAGTTGTCTTTAACAGCTTGGGGCCAGGGAAGTTTAAACTGGTGAAAACACTTGATATCTGACAACCCCTGCTGGAAAGGACTGGGGTATTAGACATCAGGTGCAGACTGGATTGAGTTCTGCAGTGATATACCTCATTGTTAAGTCTCCTGTCAAAACATTCCCTGGGCACACATGTCAAGACCTGGAGTGACATGCTGCCCAGCATTCCTGGGACCCTATCCCATGATGTGGAGATGCCGGCACTGGACTGGGGTAAACACAGTAAGAAGCCTCACAACACCAGGTTAAAGTCCAACAGGTTTATTTGGTAGCAAAAGCCACTAGCTTTCGGAGCGCTGCCCCTTCATCAGGTGACTCACCTGACAAAGGGGCAGCGCTCCGAAAGCTAGTGGCTTTTGCTACCAAATAAACCTGTTGGACTTTAACCTGGTGTTGTGAGGCTTCTTACCCTATCCCAGGCAGAGTTGTTGGGGTAGATTTTCAGCTTATCTCCCTAGGTGTAAAACTGGCAAAGCAGATCGGCTGCCTTTGAGAAAAAAAGTAACTTTAATTTGTGTTGTAGTTGACGCAAATAAAAATCAGGCAGCCAATATTGGTTTTATGCTCAGAAGTCAGATCAAAATCTACCCCCAATAACTTCAAAAGATGGGGAGTAATGGACATTTAAAAAAAGTGTCAAGTCTATTTTAGTTTGTGACGTGCACCTCTTAACCATGGGGTGGCATGGTGGCACAGTGGTTAGCACTGCTGCCTCACAGCGCCAGGGACCCGGGTTCAATTCCCGGCTTGGGTGACTCTCTGTGCAGAGTTTGCACATTGTCCCCATGTCTGCATGGGGTTACCCCGGGTACTCCAGTTTCCTCCCACAGTCCAAAGATGTGCGGGTTATGTGGATTGGCTATGCTAAATTGCACCTGGGTGTCAGGGAGATTAGGGTAAATTTCATGAGGTTATGGGGATAGGGCCTGGGTGGGATTGTGCTCGGTGCAGACTCAATGGGCCGAATAGCCTCCTTCTGCACTGTAGGATTCTGTGAAAAGATGTGCTGGTTAGGTACATTGGCTATGCTAAATTCTGGCTCAGTGTACCCGAACAGGTGCCAGAGTGTGGCGACTAGGGGATTTTCACAGTAGCTTCATTGCAACGTTAATGTAAGCCTACTTGTGACATTAATAAATAAACTTTAAAAAATAATTTCCGGTTATCCACCAAACCATACTAATCGATGTACACAAATGTAATCTTTTAGCATTGACACCTGGAGATATTTTGAACTCTCCATATTCACAGAGGAAGCCTGTATTGCACTGGCAAAGCATATAGCACTGGGGGAGGCGGGGGAAAGAGAAATTGCACAAGCCACATTCTGACAAACATCCTCTCAACTGTCCACAGGAAGCAGCACAATGGGTGAGACCATGTTTTTTTGTTATAAGCAACATTGGTGTACATAAAATTGAAATTAAAAACTGTATGGGAGAGATTGATAGTGGGAACTCCTTCAGTTTGGGTAGTTTTACGACAACTCCACTGTGCTACTGTTTAGTGACCCCCCAATTTTGTTTTTGGAAACTTGCTTTCCTAAGTGTGTGGATTTGGGTCTTTTTTACTCTTAAAGGGAGACTACCTTATTGGAATGACAATGAAGACCGATTCACCAATCCTTTCCTTGTTTGAAGGGGAGAAAGCTAGCACAATAATACGCTAGTTGATCAAATAAAAAAAATGACCCAACAGTGGATTTTGACATTGAATGTATCTCTAAAGTAACGGAGGGAGGAACAAAAGCTTCCAGCTCTGAGCTCGGTTTCAGACAAGTATTCAAACATGCTAATCTACAGATAATCAGCACTTTAGTTATGCAGCAATGTTTGCAAGTTGGAATGGAGGACAAATATTGGGAGGGTTACCGCTTTAAAAAAACAAATGAATCCACTGGCTGCAGATCCGGTGACGTTTTGTGCTGAAGCTTGAAATTCCAGCTCCATATTTTCAGTGTGATTTCCAGCGCTGTATCCTTTGCTAGGAGTAGCTGAGATTTCTTGCTAAGTGGCTTGAAACCGCTAGAAATTGACCAGATTTCTTCTTTTGTAGAGCGGCTTTATGCCATAAGCGTTAACTCGTTCCCGTGTTATTTTTTTTGCGCTTTCTTTCTAAAGTTGCGGGGCCGGGGGAAAGAAAAGGGGGAAAGAAAATCAGCAATGTCTGAGGAAGAAGTCAAAGAACCCCAACAACAAGAGCCTCAGCCAGAAGCCAAAGAGGCAGAGCCAGCGATCTCTTACAAAGCCATTGTGCTCACTGGCTTCGGGGGCTATGATAAACTCAAAGTGGAGGTCAAGAAAGATCTCCCCACTCCTAAATCAGGTGAAATCTTAGTCCGAGTCAAGGCTTGTGGCTTGAATTTTGCTGATTTGATGGCCAGGCAGGGTTTGTATGATAGACTCCCGACTTCTCCCCCATTGATTCCGGGCATGGAGTGCTCCGGGGTTGTGGAAGTGATTGGAGACGACGTGACCGACAGAAAGGTAAGGTGCTGGGGCTACCTGTTGCTGTTTCTCTTTCCCCCCCCCCCCCCCCCCAACAAAAACCCATGTCTATTTTATGGCTCAGATCTGTCTCCAGCCACCGCCCAAATTCTCCCCAAGGGTGTTGGGTTGGGGGATCCACATGATAAACTTCTCTGAACCCAATAGAAATGCAGCTCCGAGGGTTTGGGACTGAGTTTTGCCGTCTCGAATTGTAGGTTTATTTTTTTTCAAATGAGCGAGGCTGGCATTACTCCCCGCTTTCTGTAATCTCCCAGACTGTCTGTTCTACTGAACTCTGATCAGATCCCTGTGTTTTAAAACGTGTGGAGGGGGTTCATAAAGGGCATTTATTGTTATCTCCACGCTACGCTCTTGTGTAGTTTTGAAACCATCATACTTTTAGCTAGGCGTTGTTTTCGATAAATGTTGCCCTTAAGAGAAAATAAGAGCGCCATATGTTTAAATGGATTTGGAAATGCCACTCCCATCACTTCCCCTTTTGTTGAATAGAAATTGGAGCAACCAGTCCTTTGGATTCACAATGTCCAACTTGAAATCTTTTTAGGAATGGTATTTTTGAAGAAAAAGTATTGTTATATACTGCAGTAAAAGGCTTCTGTAATACTTGACCATTCTAAACAAATGCTTTGCTTTTTTTTGTTCCCTTTTGACAATTAACACTATTGTCATGTTAACTGAGTTAATTTTACCTTTTCTGTTAACTTCATGTGTGTGTTAAAGGAAGCGAGATGCTTGTACAGTTAATGCAGCACTTAATTGTCTGGTTGCAAGATTGAATGGGGATTTAACAGTTGGTCAGTTTTTTTTTCCCATTTGCTCCCTGCAGTGGGAGGTGCCTTGTGTCTCGCATCTCGAGTCTGGGCACTCCCTGCAGCAGTGCAGATAATTGTAGACATTGAGCACTTTCCATTCTTTGGCTATAAGAATAACAATCTCTATTATATGGAATGAGCTGCCAGAGGAGGTGATAGAGGCGGGTACAATTAACAACATTGAAAAGACATTTGGCCAGGTACATGGATAGGGAAGATTTAGAGGGATATGGGACTAGTTCAGTTTGGGAAACCTGGTCGGCATAGACGAGTTGGGCCGAAGGGCCTGTGTGACTCTATGGGCTTAATTTTTCTGTCCTGCCTGATTTCTGTTCGGGTTGTTCCCCCTCCTTTTTGAGGAGCTGCCCCTTTTACTTTGTCCTGATTTAATCTGAGTTTGTTTACTTGGTTTGGTTTGACCTAAAAAGAGGGCAACAGGAATCGTAGTGAGTGAGGCATGGACCATGCAAAGAACCATTGACCTCGGATGGGATTTTCCAGTCTTTGGGTAAGCGTGGCTGGAAAATCCTGCTCCATGACTCTAATTGTTTTTTTAAAAATTTGAAGTACTCCCATGTAGAATTTCACCCAGTTTGGATTGTGCTGGTTCCTTCATGGTACTGGGTACCAGTTGGGGGGGGGGGGGGGGGGGGATAAATTTATTCATGAGGCTCACAGCAACAATTTGTATTTTTATATAGTGCCTTTTTTATTAACGTTGTAAAATGTCCCAAGATGCTTCAGAGACATGATCAGACAAAAATGACAGACAGTTGGGAGGAGTCACCAAGACTTTGGGAGAAGTGGTAGGTTTTAAAGGCATGGGAGGGATGAGAAGGGTTTCGGGAGGCATTCCAAACCATGAAGTAGGGTCATTGTTGGTGGGGGTAGGGCTGCGGGCAGGCAAAATGGTGAGTGCTGAGGATTGTGGGACTAGAGTAGATGGGGCAATGTTTTATAAAGGATTAGAATTCTCAATTGGGAGGTCAGCACAAGTGAGTGACTGAGACGTGGTTATGGGGTAGAATCCAGCCAGCAGAGTTTCAGATGAGCTGAAGTTTGATGACTGTTTGAGGCATTGTAGGCAGTTGAACTAGGGAAGGATAGTTGGCTAAGGTCAATCAGTCCTTGCTTATTGTCCATACACCATGCTTAAAGCAAGAGTAAATGAGTAGCAGCAACCTGGCTACCTATTCTCTCCCTTTCCCACCCTGACTCTCAATCCAGGGATGCTGACAGCAATTGTAGTATGTGCATTAATGCTTGGATTGAGATCACGTAGCACTTGCTGAAGGTTTATATGATTGAGCAAATGTGTATAGTGAGCTGTGGGGTTGAGTGTCTTGGCCTCAACTAATTTCTGTGGTAGTGAATTCCACAGATTTACCACTCTGGGTGGGTGAAGAAATTGCTCCTCATCGGGAACATTCTTTCTGATTCCATCCTGTTAGAATTTTATAAAAATCCAAATCATGCTCAAGAAGGAGGATTGCATAGTCGTGGCAATTGTAGTGCTAATCTTGAGGGAACTATTGCAGAAAAATATATGGAAAACTGATCTTCAGTTCTACCTTTGATATTCTTTGTTTCAAAGGACAGGGGAGTATCTGGTCCGTCAAGAGTGTCCAATTGTATTCAATGCACAACTTCACTTCCATCTTGTGCTGCCCCTCTTGCTCCACACATGCAATTGCCCGAAAGAAAAATCAGGCAAACCTTGGAACAATTTACAGTGAGAAATTCTGGAGTGGCTCAGCAGTTAACACTGCTGCTTCACAGCGCCAGGGACCCGGGTTCAATTCCGGCCTCGTGTGCATGTCTATGTAGAGTTTGCACATTCTCCCTGTCTGGGTGGGTTTCCTCCGGGTGCTCCGGTTGCCTCCCACACTCCAAAGATGTGCTGGTTAGGTTGATTGGCCATGCTAAATTGCCCCTTCAGCGTCAGAGATTAGTGGCGTAAATACATGGGGTTATGGGGATAGGACCTGGATGTGATTGTTGTTCAGTGCAGGCTCGATGGGCTGAATGGCCTCTTGCTGCTCTGGGGATTCTGTTACTCCTGAACGGCTGAATGGCCCCTTTCTGCATTGTAAGGATTCTATGACTCCTGAAATGGGCTGAATGGCCTCTTTCTGCTTTGTAGGGATTCTGTTACTCCTGAAGATGATCAAACGGGTTCTGGGAGATCAGTGACTGGGAAATGTAACTTCAATAACCTTCTATACTGCATATAATTATATTCTTCATATTCAGAACCTCTGCCTATTTGTCTTAATCTACCGTACAAGCAATTGTAGGAAGATTTTCTTGAAGTGTATTTTGGGAATAGCATTTGACAGTTAATGGCAGAGAATTACCATCAATACCTAGACGCACAGTAATCACTTTTTAATTTGCAGTTCTTGTGGTGAACTAGCTGAAAGTTTCAGGCCAAATATCAGTGGTTGTACAGCACATTAAGTGAAATGTATATCATCTGAGGTAGATAATGGATATGGTGATACACATACACCATTAGTAATGGAAAAAAGTCATTAAAGAATTGAAAATGATAAAACATCTGATGAAAAAGAAGAAATTATACTAATAATTGTCTAACCCATAAAAAGTATGTGGGTGTAAGATTGAGATGAGAGAGGATGAGTCATTTTAAATGATTTTACATTTTAAGATGGCCGATATGACTAGGTTGTCAGAGCAATGGGAGGCAGAACATGTTTATCTTTTGTGATAAGTCTGAATGAAATGATTTATTGGTAAAGCTAGGAGTACTTGTGTGATCACAATGCAATGAGCAAGATGAGGTAGAAGACTGTGGTCTAATCAAGTGATACTATTATTGCACAAGTGAAACCAAATGTACAATATTGGCCACAACAGATGATACAGACAGCAACCAAGGGTTCACTGAGTCTCAAAGCAATTTAAGAGGTGGGGAAACAATGAGGATATGATCTTTTCAGATCATGAAGTTGTGCAATGGATGTAAGAAAGGTTTGCTGTACAAGACTAAGCTACGAGACAAAGGATCTAAAAATTAAACTGTAAAAAATATACTGTATTGATTTCAGTGTCTAATTAAGTAAAACTGCTCTTTAAGTAGATTCTATTCCAATTAGAAGTTTTGTGAAGGATGTGCAACTTTTATAAGTGGTCAATAATGATAGATGATAGCTACATTAGGGAAAGCTAGATCAGGAGTTGTGTACGATATAATGAATTTAAAGTCAATACTTGGTTTTTAAAAAAAAAAAATGTTTTCGGACCAAGTGAACCAGTTATTATTGCAAACCTGTTCCTGTGAACAGATGCTAGTTTTAGATTTGGAAGAAAATCTCCCCAAGCTCGAGTGGTATAGTGTCAGCGTCACTAAACATCTATGAACTTCTTGTGAGAGTGCTTTGGGTGCAGCTGCTTGGGGAGGGGGAGGGGAAGTTAAAAAAGAAAAGGGCTTTTCTGTTTTTTTGCAGTAACACATTTGCTGCTCTGGGATATTCTGAATTGTGGCTGGATTTGCTATTGGGGGTGGGGGAGAGAGCCAGTACGGAGTTCAGTTTCTTGAGCTTCTGTGGTCTTTTCTAAGATTAGCCACGTGGAAGAAACCATTGCAAATGCCCAACTGTATCTTATTATTATCACTAGACTTTTGGTCTATTAACATACTGTAGCAATGCCACCAGGGCTACAATTATAGCAACCTGAACACTAGTCCCAATTCTGATTTTATTTGCTTCCATTGGATAGTATAGTATTGAACCTATGAGATTTTTCATGATTCCATATATATTTGTATATCTGTAACCATTAACAATGAAGTCCCGGTGGAACAGAATTTAGATTATCATGGAATCCCAACAGTATAGAAGGAGGCCATTCAGCCAAACGAGCCTGCACTGACAAGCCTATCCAGGCCCTAGCCCCATGTATTTACCCTGCACATCCCCCTGACACTAATGGACAATTTAGCATGGTCAATCCACCTAACCCAGACATCTTTGGACTGTTGGACTTTGGAAACCGGAGCACCCAGAGGACACCCGCACAGACACGGGGCGAACTTGCAACCTCCACATAGATAGTCACCTGAGGCTGGAATTGAACCCAGGTCCCTGGCGCTGAGGTAGCAGTGCTAACCACTATGCCACCGTGCTGCCCATCTTCTACCTTTTTCAAAGTACAATTTGAACACATCAGGAGTCTAGTAATTTCAGGCTGCTTATAATAGGTGCTCCTTTTCCTTGCCTCTTAAGGAAGCAGTGGGTTCCTCCCAGTGGCATCAAGTAGGGAAAATAAAAACTAAATGCTCGTTTAGGAGCACAACTATTAAGAACTCAAACCACTACTTTAAAACTAAATTGTCCAGTTGGACAATTTTCCCCCTCAGGAAAATAACAAATTGCAGTGCCCTAGAATACAGGTTAGTAACCAGTGAATGAGTTCAAATCCAAACATAGCAGTGTGAGATTTGGAATTCGGGCTGAAATATCTGGAATTACTATCTGGTGGTGATGGTCATTTGGCTGCCCAGGTGACCCTGGCAATCGAGGTGGTAGGTTTAAAACTGAGATGAGGAACTACTCGCAGAGGGTGGTGAATTTGTGGAACTTGCGGCCCCATAGCGCTGTGGATCATCAAATAGTTTCAAGAAGGAGAGAGAGATTTCTGATAAAATGGGTCAAAGGGATATGAGGAACAGGTAGGGAGGTGGCTCTGAGACCAGGGAGTGATCAGCCATGATCTAATTGAATGATGGAGCAGGTTCGAAGGGCTGAATTTGCCAACTTCCGCTCCTTTTTCCTATGTAAAAGAGCAGTATCCTGAGGATCTTCTGTGACCAATGGATACCACAGTGGCTGAGGGACACAAGTTACCGTTTTCACTGGTCAAGCTATGTGCCTTCTGTGACAAAACATTTCAAATAGAAAACCTATGAAATGCTGCAAAACCTTGAAGGGTGAAGGGTAAAGCAAATGTATTGGCATCTCAACCATCTCATTTCTTGCACTTAATGTCAGGCAGAAGTGGTCCAGGAAGATGATCATTTATGGGGCAGCACAGTGGCTGGCACTGCTGCCTCACAGCGCCAGGGACCCAGCTTCAATTCCAGCCTTGGGTCACTGTGGAGTTTGCACATTCTCCCCGTGTCTGCGTGGGTTTCCTCTGGGTGCTCCGGTTTCCTCCCACAGTCCAAAGATGTGTGGGTTAGGTGGATTGGCTGTGCTAAATTGCCTGTTAGATGTGTAGGTTAGGGGAATTAGTGGGGTAAATACGTGGGGTTACAGGGATAGGGCGGGAGGAATGGGCCTGGGTAAAATGCTCTGAGTTGGTGCAGACTTGATGGGGCTGAATGGGCTCTTTCTGCACTGTCAGGAATCTGATTTATCCTCTTTACCTTTCACCTCCTTGGACTGTTTGCTTCCCTTATCATTTTAGCTGATCATTGGTCACGGGTAATTAGAACTCTGCACTGCTGTTTTACAGTTTAGCAGTTAGACTACACTCTCTATTTAGCACTCTTTCAGTAACTGACTTGAAATGGGTCCTGAACTCCAAGTTTAACAGTTGTTAAATGAAGTGTACAGATTGCTGTGTTGGGGGGAGGGAGGGGAGGTGTGAATATCTCCAATGATGACCTAAGTGGCTCAACATGTATAATGGGAACCTTTTCTAATTTATTGGCAGGGTCAAGTTGTAAACAGTAATCTGGGGGTCAGTAATGGAACAATTTCTTTGGACATGCAGTGCTGTGTTTAATTGTTGCTTGCTGCTTCAGACCTGACTGTGTGGCTGTGCTTCTTTTTAAGGTTGGGGACAATGTGATTGTGATGAACCGAGCAGGGTTGTGGTCAGAGATGGTTGTGATTCCAGTCAGTCACACCTTCCTGATGCCCGATGGGATGAGTTTTGAAGAGGCTGCGGCTATCTCTGTCAATTACGTCACTGCATACATGATGATCTACGACTTTGCAAACCTGCGTCCAAACCAGAGCATCCTCATCCATATGGCAGCTGGTAAGCATCCCTGTGTCACTGTCTCATCTCTTTGCTTCACTTCTCCATACAGGAAATTTGCACTATACTGTAATGTCCAATTTCGAAACTGAATTACTTGTAAGTGGGCACCAATGGACTCCAGAAGGAGTGAGAATTCATCGTTAAACAATTAAACCCTGCCAAGGAAGGTGCAATCTGCTCAACTGCTAATTTGGTCATTACTCATTTTCATTTGGCATGTGCGCAACAGGAATAAGTTTCATGTGTAGTTAACAATTCCTAAACCACTGGTGCCTTATGAGATACTGAGTTGGAGCTAAGTACAGCACAGGAACTGGCCCTTCGGCCCAGCAAGCTTGCGCCGATGCATGAAGCCTTTCTAACATAGAATCTACAGTGCAGAAGGAGGCCATTTGGCCCATCGAGCCTGCACCGACAGCAATCCCATCCCCGTAACCCCAAATATTTGCCCTCCTACTCCCCCTGATACTAAGGGGCAATTTATCATGGCCAATCAACCTAACCTGCACATCTTTGGACTGAGGAAACCGGAGCACCTGGAAGAAACCCACGCAGACACGGGGAGAATGAAATTTGCACATAGTCACCCGAGGCTGGAATTGAACCTGGGTCCCTGGCACTCTGAGGCAGCAGTGCTAGCCACTGGTCTATTCCCTGCCCATCTGTCAAGATACCTCTTAACCGTTGCTATTGTGTCTGCTTTTACCACCGCCTCTGGCAGTGCATTCCAGGCACTTAACACCCTTTGTGTACGAAAAAAAACCTTGCCTCTTGCATCTCCTTTAAACTTTCCCCTTTTGCCTATGACCCCTAGGAATTGACATTTCTACCAGGGAACGGATCAGAAGTGTCTTTTTTACTATGGTCCATAATTTGTGTATTGTGGTCTGGCACTTGTTGTTTGACTATGGGTGGCACAGTGGTTAGCACTGCTGCCTCACAGCGCCAGGGACCTGGGTTCGATTCCCGGCTTGGATCACTGTCTGTGCATTCTCCCCGTGGGTTTCCTTTGGGTGCTTATCCGAAGGTGTCCGAAAGGTGTGCTGGTTGGGTGAATTGGCCATGCTAAATTCTCCCTCAGTGTACCCGAACAGGCACTGGAATGTGACAACTAGGGGATTTTCACACTAACTTCATTGCAGTGTTAATGCAAACCTACTTGTGACACTAATAAAATAAACTTAAATTTATAGCAAGTTTTGAATAATTTCTGCTGCACCTTGTGTAATCAACAGCTTGGGTCAATAACCTGCCAAATGCAGATTATGGATGGAATATGGCAGCCATTTTGTGCACTGCAAGGTCCCATAAACTTCAACGTGTGGTTTTGTTGCTGCAAAAGGCAGAATGTCTTGCTGCGTGAATTGCTTCATTGGATTTTGTGCATTAGGTGCCTTTGGTTTAATGGATGACCTGAAAAAATGGCAGTTGAGAGAATGCAGGAAGCCCCATCAGTGAAGCCTCAACTTGGGTTATGTACTGAAGTACAAATTGGAACTTGAGTAAATAATTCCTCATCGTGGGTGGTGGATGGCATGTATCCATGTTTAATATTGAAGTGAAGAATTGGTACCTCCAAATGGCTCTGTGCAGAAACCAATAATGAGAATCTTAATTAAGATGATAGCTTCAGTTGATTAAAATCAGTTCATGCCCAGAATCTTGAGGTGGATGTGGATACAAATATCCAGTGGGTAACTGCAAACTGGCTCCGTTCTCAGACTGGAAGATGAGCTGTGCATGTGCTTAGGGAAAAGTTCAGGTTATAAATATGTAACAGCACCTGCTTTTGATAACATCTGTCTCTCTTCTAACCTCAACTCTGCAATTGTATAGTAATCAAGGACTTGACTAAATTTACAAGCAGTACTTTATTGAGGAACTATTTTTTTAAAGAACATTCACCAGAGCTGAGGGATAAGTGACAGTTTGCTACACAATGTAGTCTTCTGGACCCCCACCCAGCCAATGAGTGGGGTTCTGAAGACCATGGGGGAAATCCTGTCCATTAACTTTTCCCTCTCCACAGATGTTAACCGTCTCTAGCGTTCGGTTTACCTATTTTGATCTTTCTATATGTATTGTGGGACATGGGCATCGCTGGTTGACCAGCATTTATTGTCCAGCTCTTGTTGCCCTTGAATTGAGTGGCTTGCTAGGCCATTTCAGAGGGCAATTGAGAGTCAACCACATTGCTGTGGCTCTAGAGTCACATGTAGGCCAGACCAGGTAAAGATGGCAGATTTCCTTCCTTAAAGGACATTAGTGAACCAGATGGGTTTTCTGACAATCGACAATGGTTTCATGGTCACCAGTAGATTCTTAAGTCCAGATTTGTTTTTTTTATATTGAATTCAAATTCCCCCAAAGGGATTTGAACCCCCAGAACATTAGCTGAGTTTCTGGACTTTCCATTAGTTAAAGGAGATGAGAGCTCAGGAGAGGTTAGTAAAGTTTCCAGACCACGTAATAGAACGGAGTATAGAGGATGGCAGGAATCTAACCTCAGGCAGAGTAAAAAAGGGTGACCAGTATGAGAAGGGAGGTGGTCAACACAGTGCAGAGAGTTGGTCTTGGGAAGAATAACCAGTCTGTGACAGGAAGGGACAGAGCAGGCAAACAAAGGAATGCACTAACAAATCGGGTCTAGGTAAGAAAGACTGACATAAAGATACTTTACCTGAATGCACGTAGCATTCGAAACAAAGTGAAATGAGTTGACGGCACAAATTAGTACTTATGGGTATGATCTAGTGGCCATTACAGAAACGTGGTTGCAGGGTGACCAGGACTGGGAACTAAATATCCACGGGTATCAAACAATTCGGAAGGATAGACAGGAAGGAAAAGGAGGTGGGGTAGCCCTGTTAATTAAGGATAGCATCAGGGCAGTAGTGAGAGACGATATAAGCTCTAAGGAGCAAAATGTGGAATCAATGTGGGTGGAGATGAGGAATAGTAAGGGGAAAAAGTCACTGGTGGGCATAGTCTATAGGCCCCCAAATAATAACTTCGAGATGGGGTGGGCCATAAACAAACAAATAACAGATGCATGTAAAAATGGAACAGCAATAATCATGGGGGATTTTAACCTCCACATTGATTGGTCAGCTCAAGTCGGACGTGGTGCACTTGAGGAAGAGTTCTTAGAATGCTGTCGCGATAGTTTCCTCGAACAGTATGTTACAGAACCTACGAGGGAGCAAGCTATCCTGGATCTGGTCCTGTGTAATGAGGCAGGTAAAATAAATGATCTCCTTGTGAGGGATCCTCTTGGAATGAGCGATCACAATTTGGTTGAATTTCTAAAACAGATGGAGGGTGAGAAAGTAGAGTCCCAAACCAGTGTCCTCTGCTTGAACAAGGGGGATTACAATAGGATGAGAGCAGAGTTGGCTAATGTAGACTGGGAACACAGACTAATTGGTGGGACAGTGGAGGATTTTTAAGGAGATTTTTCTCAGTACCCAGCAAAAATATATTCCAGTGAAAAAGAAGGGATGTAAGAAAAGGGATCACCAGCCCTGGATAACTAAGGAGATAAAGGAGAGTATCAAATTAAAAACCAATGCATACAGAGTAGCCAAGATTAGTGGGGAATTAGAGGATTGGGAAGGCTTTAAAAAGCAACAAAACTACTAAGAAAGCAATAAAGAAAGGAAAGTAGCACAAAATATAAAAACTGCATGGAGTTGGGGGTAAAGCGTTAGTGTGGATTGAGGATTGGCTATCTATACCTACTGTTTTCTGTTAAATGGGTGCTTTTCTGGTTGGCAATCCGTGACTAGTGGCGTGCCGCAGGGATCGGTGCTGGGGCCTCAACTATTTACCATATACATAGACGTTCTGGAGGAGGGGACCAAGTGTAGGGTCACAAAGTTTGCGGATGACACTAAGATGGGTGGGAAAGTAAATTGCATGGAAGGCACAGAGTCTGCAGAGAGATTTGGGTAGGTTAAGTGAGTGGGCGAGGATCTGGCAGATGGAGTATAACGTTGGTAAGTGTGAGGTTATCCACTTTGGAAGGAATAATAGGAAAAGGGACTATTATTTAAACAGTGAAAAATTACAACATGCTACTGTGCAGAGGGACCTGGGAGTCCTTGTGCATGAATCACAAAAACACAGTTTGCAGCTGCAGCAGGTAATCAAGAAGGCAAATGGAATGTTGGCCTTTATCGCGAGAGGGATGGAGTATAGAAGCAGGGAGGTCATGCTGCAACTGTACAAGGTGCTGGTGAGGCCGCACCTAGAGTACTGTGTACAGTTTTGGTCCCCTTATTTAAGAAATGATGTATTGGCTTTGGAAGGGGTGCAGAGAAGGTTCACTAGGTTGATTCCAGAGATGAGGGGGTTGGCTTATGAGGAGAGATTGCGCAGACTGGGCCTGTACTCCTTGGAGTTTAGAAGGTTGAGGGGAGATCTTCTAGAGACATATAAGATAATGAAGGGGCTAGACAGGGTAGAAACATCGAGATTGTTTCCACTTGCAATGGAAACAAGAACTGGGGGCATAGCCTCCAAATACGGGGGAGTAATTTAGAACAGAGTTGAGGAGGAACTTCTCCCAGAGGGTAGTGAATCTTTGGAATTCTCTGCCCGATGAAGCGGTAGAGGCTACCTCATTAAATGTGTTTAAGTCACAGATCGGTTTTTTAGCCAATAAGGGAATTAAGGGTTATGGGGAGCGGGCGGGTAAGTGGAACTGAACCCACTATCAGATCAGCCATGATCTTATTGAATGGCGGAGCAGGCTTGAGGGGCCAGATGGCCTACTCCTGCTCCTATTTCTTATGTTCTTATTAATAGTCCAGTGATAATACCACTTGGTCATCACCTCAATGGAGACTAAACTTGCATGTTCCTTTCGAATCCTCCATATCCCAAAATGTTTTTCAAACTACCTTTTTGCAGACGTGGTTACCGTTTTCTAATGGACCACAAAACTAGGTCCCACAAACAGCTACAAAATTTTGACCTGTAAATGTTTTCGTAATGCTGGCGCAGGCCAAATCTGCAGGAAATATCCCCGGTGATTCAAATAGTGATGAAATGTTTATAACAGCGGGTAGTTGCAGCACGAGTCTGACCACACCTCTTAGCTGCAACAAAAGGATACAGCTTCAGTGTAGTGAAACATCACTGGTCTCTTCATCAGTGCCAAACACAATTTGTCACTGAGCCAGAGAAGGCCAGGTGACCAAAAGCTTGCTCTGTGGTACGTTTTAAGGAGCCTCTTGGCAGAGGTTTTGAGCAAATTCTGGAGCTCAGGATTAAGGCAGCTGAAGGCACAGCTGCCAAAATCGTGGCATATGAGATTCTGCTTACTCTTTAACTGTCTTTTCAAATGGAATGTTTTTCACTCTGTTCTACACAACTGAGTGCAAGTTTGCTTCTAATAAATTTCTAGAAAGTTGTGACCTTAATTACTTGAGCAGCTTGGAAATATGAAATACTTCACAATGAAAAGGCCATTGGGGCTAGAGAATGGATTCCTCCTTTATTAGAAGTACCTTCCACTTTACTTTGTTGCAAAGACAAAGGGGCTTGCAGTTCCGAAGGGAATATAGCCAAAGCATTTAATTGTTGGTCCCTAAAATGCCTGGTTTCAAGTTCTCTCTCCATTTTGTTCTGTGCTATGTTAACTTAGCAATAAGATTAGCATTATAAATGCTGTTCCCTGGGACAAGGAAAGGAGCTAACACTGGGAGGCAGTTTGGTTCTCTGCACTCTATTCAATGGACTAGTAGTGTTCTCTATTGGAATGCATACAGCCATTGAGATGCCTGTCACCCACAGAATTGTTGTATTCTAATCCCTCGTGCAGAAGAGGCCATTCAGCCCTTTGAGTCTGCACTGATTCTCCAACAAGAGTATCTTACTCGGGGCCCTCTTCCCGTGCTCTATCTCTGTAAACCCACATGTTTACCAAGACTAGTCCATTTAACCTGCACCTCTTTGGATTGTGGGAGGAAACCCATGCAGGCGCAGGGAGAATGTGCAAACTCCACACAGTCACCCATGGCTGGAATTGAATCCAGGTTCCTGGAGCTGCAAGACTAACCACTGCCACCATGTTGCCCTGGATTAAAGAAAAAACTGAGAATGTGGAGCCAACCTGTCTGTGTGGGTTTCCTCCGGGTGCTCCAGTTTCCACCCACAATCTGAAATATGCACTGATTAGCTGCATTGACCCAAACAGGTGCCGGAGTGTGGCGACTAGGGGAATTTCACAGTAACTTCATTGCAGTGTTAATGTAAGCCTACTTGCGACACTAATTAATAAATTTTTACTTTAAGGTTTATTTTTTAAAAAACCTTCATAGTGGATGGAAAGAAACCTCTCTTCATAAATGTATGATGATACTTGGATGTTGCAACTTCCCAAATACCTTTGTGTCCTTTTTGTTGCAACTGGCTAACACTGGGATTATTGCTAGTTTAGAGTGCTCGGAGTCATGAAGACGACAAATGGTCCTTTGACCTGTTTCTGGAAGGAATGTCCCATTAAGATAAGATTGCTGTGGGAATTGTTTAGCATTTATTTTTTGTTAAATATAGTTTAGGTAGCAGTTTGTGTGTGCAACTTAAAATCAAACTTAGAAACCAATGTCTTAACAGACTTGATAGCTTTAACTTTTTTTAGAAGGGTGGTGGTATTTGTTGTAATGGATTTCTGGTATGTTGGAATGTTTTTTGAGTTAAGCAGATTCTTGGGTGTATGCCATTAAGGAAAAACACTGCAGTCTTTCCTGAACAAATGACTGTTCCAGAAGGCAGTTCAAGGCCATGTTAAACAGATAGTTTTCAGTACAATTAGAGAAGCATGGAAAATAATTGCTTGGCAGATCTTTGTATGGGTGGGAGGGGGGTTTGAGCAGAGAGTTCAGCTATTTCCTTCATGTATTCAAGTGACAGCATTTTTTTTGATCCATTACACAGTGGTAGTGGGTGAGGGGAGAGAAAAGTGACTCTTTATATACTGCCTTTTCATAATATCAGTCCAAATATTTTGTTTTTAAAGTTTATTTTAGTGACACAAGTAAGGCTTGCATTAACACTACAATGAAGCTACTGTGACATTCCCCTAGTCGCCACACTCCGACACCTGTTCAGGTTGATGTACCTAACCAGTGCATATTACAGATTGTGGGTGGAAACAAACGCAGACATGGAGAGAATGTGCAAACTCCACACAGACAGCGACCCAAGTCTAAAATTAACACTGCAATGAAGTTACTGTGAAAATCCCCTAGCCAATAAAGTTAGTACCGTCACTGTTTTTACCATAGTGTTCTGTAGGTGTTCAATTATTACACTTCCAATCCATATTGAAAATATATCCCAAATAATTTCACTTTCCAGAATGGTGGCACAGTGGTTAGCACTGCTGCCTCACAGCGCCAGGAACTCTGGTTCAGTTTCCGCCTCAGGTCACTGTCTGTGTGGAGTTTGCACGTTCTCTGTGTCTGCACAGGTTTCCTCCAGGTGCTCCGGTTTCCTCCCACAGTCCAAAGATGTGTGGGTTAGGTGGATTGGTCATGCTAAATTTGCCCCTTAGTGTCAGGGAGATTAGCAGGGAGTGGGGTTGCGGGATAGGGCCTGGATGGGATTGTAGTCGGTGCAGACTCGATGGGCCAAATGGCCTCCTTCTGCACTGTAGGGATTGTGATTCTAACCGCCAGTTAAATTAGATGATCTTTGTCAATGAAATGAGAATTACTAACTGCTCAACACTTCCTGGTAATTGCAGTATCTGAATGCAGTCTTGTGTATTTGGCCTTTTAGTTACAGTAAATCCTCCCAGGATAATTTATGAAAACCAATGTAATTTTCAAGTCTTCATTTTTTTTGAGCTTTATTTCTAAGTCTGTCCTCTGCTGGTTTTCCCCTCCTTGATATCTATGACATTACCTAATTTATTATCCACCATGATGATGCTTGTTAGCCTCAATCACTTAAAACCTAATAGTTAAAATCATTTTGGACAATAATTTGACCAATAAAATCCAAATTATGTTTACATGCTAATCAGGCTGAATTTGCTCAAAGCTTTCACTTGTGGTATGCTTAATCTACTGCTCAAAACGCTCACCTTAAAATCTAATTATGGCTGGTTCTGGCTTCCGTGTACTGTCCTGTCTAATATATATGCCATTCCTATTTGTGCAAACTTGTTCCCTTTTTTCTACTTTCTATATTTTCTACAAACACCAACCATTTTTCCCCTGTTTATGATTAATGTCCTGCCACTATCAAGTGAGACTTGAGCAGATTTGACTAACTTCTTGTCATGGCATTGTTTAAAGTTATAAATAAAAGTGCGCTTCATTTAGCCTGCACTTGGCAAGAATCTGGTTTCAATTTTGACTCTATTCTTCAATAACCTCACTGATTCCAACTGAAGTCCTTGACAAAAGGCATTTTCAGTTTGAAGTAATCGGCCAAACTATAATATGCTGAATAACCTTTCTTAAATCTACAAAAGAAATGGAGCTTGTTTATTTTTCCCATGTCGTTCCCTGCTTTACCACTACAGACAGGGAGGGGGAAGGGTTGGTGGGAGGTTTCAGTACTGATGTTCCAAAAGATTCCTTTCTGCCTACTAACACTGAAACCCTTCATTAATAAATCTCCAAATTGCTGTAAACATCAAATCATCACAACTGTTGGGACTTTATTCTACTTGTATTGTGAATTGGCTGTGCCTAACTTTTTTTTTAAAAAAGTAACTTTTTGTAGGTGGCAGAAAGTTTAAGTCAGAATGCACAAAGTAGTAATTCCTTGTCATTGTCTAACTTGATTGTAACTTTGTTTTGCAACACTGGTCAAGGACTAACGCAAGCTCTGCAGTTATGCAGGAAAATGATTTGGAGCTCCATTCTCAGTGAGAAATGGGAACATTCTGATGCCTAACATACTCTTGTACAAAAAGGCAGTTTTAATCCATTCCTCGGGTATGTGCACCATTTGCGTCCACCAACACAAGTTGGGTCGTTACTGATGGATTTTCTTGTGTGGTTTGTTTGCAGGTGGCGTGGGTACTGCTGCAATACAACTGTGTAAAATAGTTAAAGATGTGACCATCTTTGGCACTGCCTTGGCATCTAAACATGAAATCCTCAAAGAAAATGGTGTGACTCATCCCATTGACTACTCTACCGTGGATTATGCCGAAGAAGTTAGGAAGATTTCTCCCAATGGTAATGGCATGAAAAGAGAAGCAAAATTAATTAATTTCAATGGCTGGAAGGTTCACTGGTTTGAATATCCTTCATGTCTTGTTTATCTTCACAGATGAGCTATTAAATTAAACATTGGGCAGAATAATGGCTCTAATCTTGCAGGGATGTGCATGGCATAGCATTTGAAATTTACAATTTTGACGATGCAGATCTTCTCACTAAGTGCTGGTTTGCATCATTCCACACTTGATCTCACTCAAGTGTTAACTCTAATTTAATCAACTCTGGTCATGTAACTGCTGAGATTTCATCGTTTGTAACTTGTTTCTTCTTTCTTTTAAGGTATTGACATTGTTTTGGATCCCCTGGGAGGAGGTGACACGACTAAAGGCTTTAATTTGCTTAAGCCAATGGGAAAAATTGTATTATATGGTAAATAACATTATTTGCAGTGGTTGACTGGTGTATCGGAAGAATTGTTCTAATCACTGTAGAAACATCATAAACGATTGATTTTTTAAAATGAAATATTTGACATTGACAAATGTTGTGCATGTAGCATTTTGTTCTTGTTCTGTAACGTTGGTAACATGTTGCCCTGAAGGTGGTGGTGACTTTCTCCTTAATCCATTTTAGCTCTTGTGATTGGTTTCAGGGAATTAAAGAATTTTGACTCAAGTCACTTACCATTTAGAGACGCAAGGACTGATTAGGGACAGTCAGCATGGCTTTGAGTGGAAAATCATGTCTCTCAAATGTGATTGAGTTTTTTTTTTGAAGGGGTAACCAAGAAGGTAGATGAGGGCAGTGCAGTTGATGTTGTCTATATGGACTTTAAGGCCTTTGACAAGGTACCACATGGTAGGTTGTTGCATAAGGTTAAATCTCTCGCGATCCAGAGTGAGGTAGCCAAATGGATACAAAATTGGCTTGATGACAGAAGCCAAAGGGTGGTTGCAGAGAGTTGTTTTTTCAAACTGGAGGCCTGTGACCAGCAGTGTGCCTCAGGGTTCGGTGCTGGGTCCACTGTTATTTGTCATTTATATTAATGATTTGGATGAGAATATAGGAGGCATGGTTAGTAAGTTTGCAGATGACACCAAGATTGGTGGCATAGTGGACAGTGAAGGTTATCTTGGATTGCAACAGGATCTTGATCAATTGGGCTAGTGGGCTGACGAATAGCAGATGGAGTTTAATTTGGATAAATGCAAGGTGATGCATTTTGGTAGATTGAACCAGGACAGGACTTACTCAGTTAATGGTAGGGCATTGGGGAGAGTTACAGAACAAAGAGATCTAGGGGTACATGTTCATGGCTCCTTGAAAGTGGAGTCACAGGTGGACAGTGGTGAAGAAGGCATTTGGCATGCTTGGTTTCATCAGTCAAAACATTGAATACAGGAGTTGGGACGTCTTGTTGAAGTTGTACAAGACATTGGTTAGGCCACACTTGGAATACTGTGTACAGTTCTGGTCACCCTATTATAGAAAGGATATCATTAAACTAGAAAGAGTGCAGAAAAGATTTACGAGGATGCTACCGGGACTTGATGGATTGAATTATAAGGAGAGGCTGGATAGATTGGGACTTTTTTCTCTGGAGCGTAGAAGGCTGAGGGGTGATCTTATAGAGGTCTATAAAATAATGAGGGGCACAGATCAGCTAGATGGTCAATATCTTTTCCCAAAGGTAGGGGAGTCTAAAACTAGAGGGCATAGGTTTAAGGGGAGAGATACAAAAGGGTCCAGAGGGGCATTTTGTTCTGAGTGGAACAAGCTGCCAGAGGTGGTGGTAGAGGCGGGTACAATTTTGTCTTTTAAAAAGCATTTAG